>NC_041388.1:595049088-595073786 GCF_002162155.2 Triticum dicoccoides | reverse complement strand
GCGCGGCGAGGATCCGGCCGCGGGGGCCGGGCACGGGCTAGACAGGCCAGCGGCGGGGGGCGGCGGGGGCGCCACGTGGCAGGCGGTGATAGGCACGGTGGCGGTGGCGGATGCATCTGGCCGGAGCGGACGTGTCTGGCACTGCGGAGGAGCAGGGCTAGGGTTTTGGACTGCGAATTTCGGAGGGGAAGGTGTTTTTATAGGTAGAGGGAGCTAGGAGAGTCCAAATGAGGAGCGGTTTTCGGCCACGCGATCATGATCGAACGGCCGAGAGGATGGAGGGGGTTTGGATGGGTTTTTTTTGGGCCACTTTGGAGGGGTGTTGGGCTAAAACACACACGAGCCCTTTACGGTTCCTCGATTAACCGTTGGAATATCAAACGGATTCCAAATGGCACAAAACTTGACAGGCAGTCTACCGGTGGCGTAACAAGGCCGCTTGGCAAATCTTGGTCCAATCCGAGAATGTTTAACACCTGCACACGAAAAGAGGCAAGAGGGGGCGCTGGAGGACATAGGAGTGCCGGATCGCAAAACGGACAACGGGGAAAATGCTCGGATGCATGAGACGAACACGTATGCAAATGAGATGCACATGATGACATGATATGAAATGCACGACATGGACAAAATGCAAAAACAAAGACAAAACCCAACCACGAGGGAATATCATAACTTAGAGACAAAAATGGCAAAAGTTGGAGTACAAATATGGTAAATTACATCCTGGGTGTTACAGCAAATCACTACCTTAAGTAATGTTGCAAACCCATTCATATTTTGTTTTTTCATTGTGTCTACTTTATTACAACTTCTCCATGGCTTATACCACTGATACAATCGATAGTTTCATCAAAACAAGCAAAAGAATGCATCAAAAACAGAATCTGTCAAAACAGGACAATCTGTAGTAATCTAAACATTGACCATACTTATATAACAACAAAAATTCTGAAAAAGTAGGAAAAATAAAAAAATCATAGCAGTACTGTGTAAAAATTTCAGAAACTTTTAACGTTCCAGTAAAAAATGTAAAATCACGCACTACATCCAAAGTTTCTGTTTTGCAGCGCACATACCAACAAGCAATCTAATCATCCTAAAGGCAAATCTTGGCACATTATTTTTATAATACAATGGATTTGTACAAGGGGACAATTATTTTTGTGAGAAAATTCTATGAAAAATTCTACATTGTTTCTATAAGCATGAACACAAGTGTTAAAGGTCGACCCTCACTTTTCCAATGTATAACCTTCCCATCGCTTCTCTTTTTGAAAAAAGTTTTTTGAGGTTCCCCTTTATATATTTTTGTTTTAAAACTTTATAAAAGCACTCAACAGAATAAAATGACTCTCTAAAACTTCTGGGTTGTCTCCCTGGTAGCACTTATTTAAAGCCATTAAGCTAGGCATAAAGTCCTCAAGTAATGGATCCACCCGAATTCCAAGGTATATCAAAGCTAATTTTAATTAACAATGATTTGGAATTTAGTAGTGAGCAGAAAGCAACATATATCATGCAATGACGAAGTCTAACTCTCTTCCTATGCATCGGAATGTCATAAAAGAATAATTCATGCACATCAAGTAAAGGCCAATACATAGCATACGCAGTTTCTTGCAATTTTATCGTGTTGGAAACATAGAGAGGCAGAAATGTAGTTCCTTTCTCATAATAATTTCAAGTAGTAGCAGCAAGCACATGCATATTATACTCATCAAAATCATCATGTGCAACCGTAAAAGGCAACCCGTCAATGTAATCCTTAATAAGAGCGAACTTCTTCGATATAGTATAGTTGGGAGAATGCAAAAAGATAATAGGACTATCATGTGTGGGTGCAATAGCAACAATTTCATTCTTAACATAAGGAACTATAGCAAGTTCATCTCCATAAGCATAATTCAAGTTGGCATCTTGGCCACAAGCATAGCAAGCATTAATTTCATCAAAAAAGGGATATTTCAAACGAATCTGAGGGATCATAGCAATTGTCATAGCATTCATCCTTCGATAAGAACGAAGGAACATTAAACAATGTATGGGATACAGAGTTACTCTCATTAGAAGGTGGGCACGGGTAGCTAATCCGCTCTTCCTCCTTTTGTTCTTCGCTCTCCTCCTCATCTTTTTCATCTAATGAGCTCACAATTTCATCAATTTCTTCTTCCATAGTTCCCTGCAAAATATGAGTATCTTCTTGGATAGTGGAGACTTTCTCAATAAACTCATTAATATCGGCATTATATTTATAATTCTCATAGCAACATTTAAGTATAGAAAAAAATTCAGGTCTATAAACTACATCATCAAAATCTTCATACTTTTCAAACATAGATTCAATTTCATAAGCACCCTTATAAGCAAAAAATTCTTCTATTCATTCCACATCATAGTAATCATATCTACCATTAGCATAAGAAGCTAAGATTTCATTGTCATTAAATTTTCATGAAAAGGGAAGGTCTGGAGCCTTCATCCTAGAGTAACTAGTATAATCATATCTCTGGCATAAATTCCAAGCATACCAATGCAACATATCAATTTGATACCATAAAATTTCCCTTCTTGTCTCAAGCGATAATCCCTAAAGTATTCACGTTGATCTAACGTGTCTCCCATTATCATGTTGAATGGGGGGTTTTCAGGATTATCAAAGTAGTGTTTAATATTTTTTACATAATGAGCATCGAGGGTTTTAGGAGGTTCCCCATCTCCATTAGTAGAAAGTACAACTTTTTTTGGTATTTTGTGTTCCATATCCATAACTAAAGATAGAGAACAACTTAGAACAGAAAATAAAAACTACTTAGTGATAAATAAAACAAGCACGCACTAGAATATTCACTGCACGCCATTGCTCCCCGGCAACGACGCCAGAAAAAGGTCTTGATAACCCACAAGTATAGGGGATCGTTTGTAGTCTTTTTCGATAAATAAGAGTGTCAACCCAACGAGGAGATAAAAGGTAGAATAGATATTCTCTCAAGTTCTATTCACCACCGATACAACTCTATGCACGCTTAGCGTTTGCTTACCTAGAACAAGGATAAAACTAGAAGTACTTTGTAGGTGTGTATAGGTTTACAAGATAATAAAGAACATAAAAATAAAAAGTAAGTATTATTTAAATAAATAAAAATTAAGTTTAGTAAAAAAATATGTGGATTAGTGGTGGTAGGATTTGCGGAATTGTCCCTTTGCCATTGACTATGTTACTAGACCGATAGCAAGTTTTTATGTGGGACAGGCCACTGCTAGCATGTCATCCCTTACTTGGAACTCTATGCACCTATGATTGGGAACTATTAGCAAGCATCCGCAACTACTAATGTTCATTAAGGTAATACCCAACCATAGCATTAAGATATATATTGGTCCCCCTTCAATCCCATATGTATCAATTTCTATGTTTAGGAGGAAGCTTCTGTCACCCTTGCCCTCCAATGCATAGTCCTATCAACATACAACTAACCCTATGGTGTGATCCACACACGCGCTCATATGATGGGCACCAAAGGACAACAACATAACCACAAGCAAATTAAACCAATCATAGCAATTCACCAATTATCGGTAGGACAACAAAAATCTACTCAGACATCATAGGATGGCAACATCCATTGGATAATAGTATGAAGCATAAAGCACCATGTTCAAGTAGAGGGTAGAACGGGTTGCCGAAGAGTGGACTGCTGAATATAGATGGGGGAAGGTGATGAAGATGTTGCTAAAGATGATGGAGTTGTTGGAGTAGATCGCCGTCAACGATGGTTGCCCCAGCGGCGTTCCGGCGCCACCAATAGAGAGGGGGAGGGAGCCCCCATGATACGTCTCCAGCGTATCTATAATTTTTATTGTTCCATGTTGTTATATTATCATTCTTCTATGTTTTACAATCATTTTATATCATTTTTGGGACTAACCTATTGACATAGTGCTAGTGCCGGTTGCTGTTTTTGCTTGTTTTTTACATCGCAAAAAATCAATATCAAACGGAGTCCAAATGCAACGAAACTTTTTGTGTATTTTTTATGGACCAGAAGACACCCAATGGGCCGGAGAAGCACCTGGGGGGTGCCCCAAGGGGGGCACAACCCACCAGGGCGCGCCTGGGCCCCCAGGCGCGCCTGGTGGGTTGTTCCCACCTCAGCGGCCTTCCGCACCGCCTCTTTTCTCTATATACCCCAATATTCCAAAAACCCTAGGGGAGTCGATGAAAATCAATTCCAGCCGCCGCAAGTTCCAGAAACACCAGATCCAATCTAGACACCATCACGGAGGGGTTCATCATCCTCATTGGTGCCTCTCCGATGATGCGTGAGTAGTCTTTTGTAGACCTTCGGGTCCGTAGTTAGTAGCTAGACGGCTTCCTATCTCTCTCCTGATCCTCAATACAATGGTCTCTTGGAGATCTATTTGATGTAACTCTTTTTGCGGTGTGTTTGTTGGGATCCGATGAACTTTGAGTTGATCAGATCTTTGTTTTTATCCGTGAAAGTTATTTGAGTCTTCTGATCTCTTATATGCAGGATTACTTATAGACTCGTATTTCTTCTCCGATATTTGGGTTTTGTTTGTCCAACTTGATCTATTTATCTTGCAATGGGAAGAGGTGCTTTGTGATGGGTTCGATCTTATGGTGCTTGATCCCAGTGACAGAAGGGGAACCGACACGTATGTATCATTGCTATTAAGGATAACAAAATGGGGGTCTATTTCTACATAAATAGATCTTGTCTACATCATGTCATCCTTCTTATTGCATTACTCCATTTCTCCATGAACTTAATACATTAGATGCGTGCTGGATAGCGGTCAATGTGTGGAGTAATAGTAGTAGATGCAGGCAGGAGTTGGTCTACTAATCTTGGATGTGATTCCTCTATAATGATCATTGCATGGATATCATCATGCTAATTTGAAGTTCTATCAATTGCTCAACAGTAGTTTGTTTACCCACCGTTGCTATTTTTAGCGAGAGAAGCCACTAGTGAAACCTATGGCCCCCGGGTCTCTTATTTATTATATTTGCCTTCGCAATCTATTTTTATTTGCTTTTATTTTCAGATCTATTAATCCAAAAACCCAAAAATACTTCACTGAATTTTATTTGCTTTTATTTTCATTTATCAATCTATCACGATTTTTATCCCGTCTACTTGCCAATTTCTAGCGCCGTTACTGAAAGGGATTGACAACCCCTTTTACACATCAGGTTGCGAGTATTTGTTATTTGTGTGCAGGTGCCGTTCACGTAGTGTTTCGTGGTTCTCCTACTAGTTTGAGAACCTTGGTCTCATCACTGAGGGAAATACCTACCGTAGTTGTGCTGCATCATCCCTTCCTCTTTGGGAAAATACCGACGAAGTTCAAGCCGCATCACCCCCTCCTTCTTTTTCTTCCTTGGCCTCCCCCCTAAATGGGAGGAGAGGTCCCCCTCTGGTCCATGGCCTCCATGGCGGCAGCGGGGCGGGAGCCCCTCTGAGATTGGATCTATTCTTCATATGTTCTCTTTTGTCTCTTGTTTTCTGGCCTAAAACCGTTTCTTATATTCCCGAAGATCCATAACTCCGATTGCGTTGAGATTTTAACAAAAAAAATCCGGATATAAGCTTTCTTGCACCCGAAGTAGAGCTCCAACCGACTTACGAGGAGGGCACAACCCACCACCACGCGCCTGGGCCCTAGGGCGCGCCCTGTTGTCTCGTGATGGCTGTGGGCCTCGTTTGCTTTGATTCCACCTCCCAAAAATCACAAATATTCCAAAATAATTCTCCGTAAATTTTTATCGTGTTTGGACTTCATTTGATATGGATATTCTGCGAAAAAAAACATGCAACAAATAGGAACTGACACTAGGCACTGGATCAATAGGTTAGTCCAATAAATCATATAAAATATTGCCAAAATATGTGAAAGTTGTATAATATTGGCATGAAACAATCAAAAATTATAGATACAATGGAGATGTATCAGCCGCCAGCGGAGGTGTGTGAAGGAATCTTGGATGTGGAAGGCTTCATGGCCATGGAGCCCTTCTTCTAGGTGCCATGGATGATCAAAATGGGGATGAAGCTTGATGAAATCAACACACTGTCTCCTAATTTAGGTTCACGCTAGTGATTCCCTACCTGGCATGCCAAAGAAGTTTGTGTGGACAACCATCCATGGGGCCATCTAGCCCCTTTTGGTTCGGCTAGGGAATGCATAGAACGCAAAGAGCAAAATCAACAGAGGGCGCAAGGATCTTTACCCAGGTTCGGGTCACCTTTGAGATGTAAAACCTACTATTGCTTTGGTGTATTGGAAGTGTGGGTGCACAAATACAAGGAGCACTTTCCCCCGGCAAGGTGCAAGGAGAAGACAGCTACACGTGCAAGTGTGTGCATAGTTTAATTGGTTTTGAACCCTTGTAAAGGTTGCCAAGGCCCTCCTTTTATAGCTCAAGGGGTTACCATAGTGGCAAAACAGTCATTATCTAGTGATTAAATAGCGAACAGTGCTATCATGCCTAACTCTACTAGTTAGGACAAAAATCATTAAATGCATTGTTAGGTGTCGCGAGGAGGACAGGCCCCGACAAGGTTGTTGCACCGCTTGCCTAGCTAACTACTATTAACTTGAGATGCCATCTAGACGGGTGTCGATAAGGGTAAAACTCATTCCTGTGTGCTGACACGTGCCTGTCAAGTCTCACCTAACTGCCTGCGGGCTCAAAACCTCACTGATTAGTGACTACTTGCTCAGTGAGGTGGAGTGCTGCAGCTAGCGGGATCTTGTCGGCCACGGAGCTTGCCAGGCCTTCGCCTTGCCGGTTTGGTCTTGCCAACAAGGACTGCTTCTAGTGTTTGTCTTGTTCTTCTCTTTTATCCAAGTAGATCAACTTGGCCTTGAATCTTGGTCTTCTTGATGAGCTCCTTGATCTCTCAAAGAGTAGCTTCTCTTGGCTTGGAAGCCTTCTTCATGCTTTTATACTTGGACTTGGCTCTTCAATGCAAACCCCCCTTGCCAGAGAGATGCCACTACATGTGCATAAGTCCAGGGAGCTAGGGACCCGGTTCTTAGTGCACCGACAGAGTGCTACCTCTTGAGCTTGCACTGGTTTTTCCCTTGAAGAGGAAAGGGTGATGCAGCAAAGGAGCGTAAGTATTTCCCTCAGTTTTGAGAACCAAGGTATCAATCCAGTAGGAGACTACGCAACAAGCCACCGAATACCTGCACAAACAAACACCGACTTGCAACCAACATGACAAAGGGGTTGTCAATCCCTTCACGGTTATTTGCAAAGTGAGATCTGATAGAGATGGATAAATGGTAAAGTAATATTTTTGGTATTTTTGGTTTATGGAACAGAAAGTAAAGATTGTAAAGTAAAAGAATGGCGACCGAAATTGGAAAGTTGACGAGAAACTAATATGATGTAAAATAGACTCGGGGGCCATAGGTTTCACTAGAGGCTTCTCTCAAGATAGAAATTATTACGGTGGGTGAACAAATTACTGCCGAGCAATTGATAGAAAAGCGCAAAGTTATGACGATATCTAAGGCAATGATAATGAATATAGGCATCACGTCCGTGTCAAGTAGACCGAAACTGTCACGACCCGGGTTTGATAGAATCCAAGTCTCTGTGCTTACTGTGCTATCCCTGGATCATAGCTAGCACACACAGTAACAAAAATGAATATCAGTAAGACATACATCATTCTACTACAACGGTAGATCCAAATATATATAAATCACTCCTTAGGCAGAGCTCAAGCTGGCACATAATACAATGAAATTATACGTAGTCGCTAAGTTAGGGATCCATCAACGCCACTGGGCTCGTTGAGTGTAGACCACAACCCTATCGTCTCTTAATCTTTCAAGATCTGCACATGACAGGTGCAAATGAGTACGTGGAATGTACTCGCAAGTTGCAAAGGAAAGTTTAGCAGAATATATATGCAGGGTAAGTACTGGTGGAGGTTTCCTTTGCATAAAGCTAATTTTCTCCTATACTAATCTATAAACTTTTTTTGAAAAAATAGTTTTTAGTATAAAAGGTAGGAGTGAGACACTTGGATATACGCACCAGTGTTCATTCTCCAAATTAGTTTAAAACATACATAAGGTTGAAGTGAAACACATTCACTGTGCTCATTCCTCAACTTTAATCCTTAAAACAGACTTTTAGAAAAGAGAGGGGAGATTATTCTTCAGTCCAAGTCTTCAGTTGCTCAAAATTGTCTATAACCGGGGCATGGCTAATCGATTAGGTTAAACCCTCTGCATAGGTCATACACTTTCCCCACATGACACAACCAACCCCGTTTATCGTTACATGCTTGGGTGTACGACTAGGAGGAGATAGTGACGAAGCCTTTCCGTAACAGCCCCCTATACCTGACCAAGCCGCCCGCAACTTAGACAATGAAAGCCCCTCTCCAATGGCGGTCCTGAGGTAAGGGTTTCCCGTTAGTACTAAGCTAAGCTAGAGCCCATAGTAGCATGTGGCTGTACTGGAAGCTACATCAAACTGTACTTGGAAGATGTCATTCCCCTGGATGGCGGTCCCCACCAAAAACATGTGTGCAAGACCCCAGTCAGGCGCATTCACTGCAAGACCCAATGGGCGCATTCACTTGTAGACGCTCCTGTCAATACCATTCCGCCCAGGGAGTAGAAGTAAAATTAGTGTATAGTTTTTTTTTAAGTTTTCACAAAACATTGCCAAAAAGGAGGGCAAGTTTAATCTTTTAAACTTCTTTGATTTCCCAACCCTTTTCTTTGTAAGCATGGCTAAGCATAGCTACAAGTTCCTAGGGCTTTAACTAGCAATAGTTGTTTGCAAAACTTTTTAGTAAAACATGCATAGTAATAAAATAATTCATGCATATTACAAAAACATAGGACAAGGAATGATCAAGTTGCAACTTGCCTGATTCTTGAAGTTGATTCTCTATTCATTATCGTCACTCCTTCACTTTACGATATATCTAACGATAAAACAAAATACTTCAACACACAATAAATCCAAATAAAAGATTCAAATTCACAATACAAATACATTCATGGGATAATTATCATGACGTGGCTATGGTTTTAGATAGAATCAAGTTTGTTCTTAAATGAGACATGACATAGTCATATACAACGGTAGGATTTAAGTGATACTAAGTGAAGATCATGGTTGAGACAAGTTCCTACAACAAATTCTATCATGAGACTATTCAGGATATTTGACTTGGGTAATCGACAATGGGTATGGCGTAGGTTTCGAGATAAAGAATTAAATACTTAATCTTGTAACTCCAAATTTTTGTGGTGATAACTTATGACCAGAGAGGTTCGTAATAATATACTCAAGAAGATTGAGTCAAGAACAAAACTTGAACCAATGATGGAATGGAACTACGATAAAATAAAGGCAATTTGGAGTGTTGAGGCCAAAATAGTAGCTACACATGAATGAAAATTATGGGAGGTGTTCCAATAGAAGGGTATGGTTCTAGGGATAATTTTGGTGAAGGAATCATCTCCAAATATATTATAGAATAAGAGGTATATTAAATATACTCAAATTCACATTATAAATTTGAGTTGAATTTGAAATTACCAAAACTGAAATATTTGCTCTTATAAAATACTACATGTTCCAACGAGTCCGGGAATATAAAATTTGTCAAATTCGGACTTACGGTGTAGGAAATATGATTTTTCGAAGTTGAATATTTTCCTGAAAATGTATTACGGGAATTACATATTGGCTGCCATGTGTCAACTTCTGATAGGCCCAATACCCATTCAATTTTTTAAATTAAAAACAGAGAGGATCTACAGGAGGGGGAGAGAGTTCACCGGAGTTCTTGCCGAGTTTCGTCGGAGTTGGAGAAGAAAAGTCCCCGGCATCAACGAACGGAAGAACGGCGTTGAGGAGGGCGATAAGAGTTTAAAGGACAACGTCCTGGCCTCGGACCCTTCACGTGGCAGTGGTGGAAGGCCGCCGGAGTTGCACCGGACTCCGGTGGGTAGCGTACTTGCGGATGGTGCGTTCTGCGTATTTGAAGGAGCTAAGACGTCAGTGAGGTCCGCAAGTAGGTGCAATATCTAGAGGAAGAAAAGGAGTCGCGAGAGACTCACCGGAGGCATCGCGAGGTTCGCCGGCCGCGACAGCAAATCTCAACTTCGACAAGGAATTACTCACAAAGGAGAAGGAATTGGTGAGGGCTTTCAAGGGAGGGGTGTGAGGATATCTAGGTACTCCTCTGGGTGATACTTATAGGGTCAGGGGAGGTCAGAATCGAGCGGAGCGTCATCGGTTTCATGGGTGTTAATGGCGGCTGTTACTTGTGCTGCTAGTGGCCATTAAGGGGGAAATTAGGACGCACTAATAGAGGTGAGGGGTCATGGGAGACGAGAGGAACCGATTCAGGAGGTCAATGGGTGTGGGGGAAGGGAAGGGAAGCGTTGGGTGCAGCCGCTGTACGCCATGGCAGCTCCCGTGGGGGTGAACGTGAGGAGGAAGAAGACCTCATGTACGTGTACGTGAGGAGCTGGGCTGTTGGAGCTGGTTGGGCCTAGCCCAATTAGCTTTAGGACTAATAAACTATATTTTGTGTGCGTGTGTGCAAGAAGTTTAATTATAACAGGAATTAAAATGTTCGTGTTTACCTATTTATTATTTCAATTATACGCACATTAAGTTCAAAATTCAATAAACTTATTTTCGTGCACAAACTTGTTTTAATAATGCATTACGGGCTTCATAATTTCCCCAACATATGTGTGAGGGTTTTATGAATACCCATATGACTAACAAGAAATATTTAATATTTCCCAATAATAGTTTTGGAGAAGTCATATTATCTCCTCTCACATTTATTTTTATTTGAATACTTTGGAAATATTTAAATGGCATTAAAATTCCATATAAGATCCAATTCCAATGAAACTCAAAAATTCAAAGAATCCCAAATGGAATATTAACCCACCACATTTGAGAAAGTCATTTTATTCTCACTCATATATTTGAATGTGGTTTCAAAATATTCCAAAAGAATTGAATGCCCTTTGAATTCTTGAATAAACTTTCCCAACCATATTTTTTTACTGGACAAAAATGTTATTTTTAACATGGTTTGAAAAAGGAAGTTTAAACAAGGACTCAAAAAGTTTTAATTCCCTACGAAAATCAGAGTAATTCAATCAATATTATTCTATTATTAACATTCCAAAATTTGAAAAAAAATTGGGATGTTACAAACTACCACCCTTAAAAGAAATCTCGTCCTCGAGATTTGCAAAGGCTAGCAAGAAGTAGGTTAGGGTTTGGTTCTCTTGGGTTAATTCCCCATAGTTTAGTCATAGCATCTATATGATTGCATTCTATCCGTTTGCTTCCTATCTTGAGGGAATGTCTTCTCTTTATATAATTCCTTGTATTCCAGTTCTTCAGCATGCTTATGTCTAAGGCTTTTTGCACCACTTTGGAGTCTCTGGTGATTTGTCATATGACCCAATTGTCCTTCGAGGGTGTTCAGGAGCTACCACCCTTAAGAACAAACTTGTAGCGATTTCTAGAATTTCTTTATTCCATGATGATTTCAATCAAGCTCCTCTCGGCCAGAACTGAGCCTTGGCTCAAAAGAACAAGTCTTCATTCAAAGCCCATAATTTCCATAACTACCCATCGAAACTCTCATGGGGGTCAATGAATTATCTTCCGATAGAACTCCTTGAAGATCTTCATGTTTTTTTGCTCACGTCAATCTAAGTTAGGCACAATTGCCTATCTATATGGGTAATACGTCTTACCACTCTATGGTTTGGGCTTGTCGTATCGACACTCAACTAGGTTCTCATGGCTCTCTGATTTACCAATCAAACATACGAAGGTATATAATAAGAGTCTCTGGTATGGGGGCCAATCCATCTCGTACTCAAACCATTACCTCATATGTAGACCGGTTAATCGCGTATATTAACACTCGGTCTTTATCACTCCTCTTTAAGAGGTCTTCACCTGCAAATCTAATAAAATGTCTTTGGGTGGCGTTAATCCTACACAGGTTGTATTAAACTTGCATGTGAGAAATACCGGAACTTTTGTGTGCCAAAGTTGCATTCTCCTTTCGAATAGATTCCTTGTTACATCCTTTAACCTCTCGTACAACTTCAAGTTCAAAATAGCTTATTACAAGTGCTGCCATCCACATGGATTGGTATGGTCAAGCATGTAAACCCAACATTATTCCTTACTCCTTCGTAAGAAGTTTAGTCCAGCTGAAAACGTGCGATGTAGTCCTTGAACTCATTAATCCTATGCTCCTTCACGGCGGCCATGAACTTCATGTCCATTAGCTCAGCATATACTTCCCTCAAGTACTTTTGAGCATGACGGAGTTTGGCTTCAAGGATTTCCCCAATCAGACGTATGGCTTCCATGGCAGCTTCACGAACAGAGTCGAAGAAGGTGGTTTGAGGTACTCGGGAAATGAAAAAGTATTTCCCACTAGTCTTTGGACAAACTCCTTTTTCACGGAAGAGGTGTACTTACACGTACCAAAGTTCCACTCCATTTTCAATGAAAGGATAACCCTTGTAGATTGCATCTCCTTCAAGGTGAATGTGTCCCATCATATCCTTCAGGATCTTTGGAAAATCATGGTCACTAGTCAAAGTCATCATTATTTCTGGGCCCTTGTGGAATGACTCGTAAAGGGTTGCCATCTGCAGGTGGAAAAGAAAGGTTGAGTTCAAAACAACAAGGTATTTATCTCCTTCGAAGAAATGTGGAGGTTTCTACGAGGAAAAGTTTAGTGGTTGGTTTATCCATAGTTCAAGGATTTGATCTAGGTGAGATAGAGCTTAGGGAGGAAGAGAGATGGATCCACACACACCACAATCAACAATCAACTCCTATCCTAATGTACTCAACATTTCTAATAGGTTCGTTTACTATGGTTTCGTCATTAAGTTTTCAATTCTTCAATGTCTTCAGTGTGTGATGCTTTACTCATATTAAGGTCTTCTTGTTAATTATCTGTAACTTGCACCTCTTAGGGTTAAATAAATAATGCAAATCTATGAAGGTCGTATCCTAATAACGAAAGGTTTTTTAATCATACAACTCAACTGACAACAACAATCAAATCAATGGCGAAGAAATCCAACAAAAATCCAAGTTTCAGTCATAAATTTCATTCAAACAATTCCTATGATGCCTTCATCCACATGGGTTCGCATGGTTGGGCACACTACTCGCACTCTTTCATTTATTTCACAACTCTCATGGTGGGCTTGGACGCTATTGAGCTATGTGGGATATTCCTTATAGTGGTATGTAATGTTCACCTTCTTCACAACCACCTTGGTCTTGAGTGTCTTCAGTTCTGCTTCAACTTCTTGGATGTAAACTTCAGTATTGGAAACATCTTTGTCTTAGCATCATTTCCATGAAGTAACCTTTAGGCTCTTGAAAGTCCATATCAGTGTCAAGGTCATGGGGATATAAAAGTTTTTGAAAGCAGATGAGAACTTAGTAAAGAAAAGAAGAGGATACAAGAATGCTTGTCGGTACTATTGAAAACATAAGTTGTTCCTCTCAAGGTCATCCTATTTCTAAACCATTTTCTAGGGTCACGTCCTACAGTCAACGTATGCTCTGATACCATTTTGTCACGACCCGGATTTGATAGAATCCAAGTATTTGTGCTTACTGTGCTATCCCTGGATCATAACTAGCACACACAATATCAAAAATGAATATCAGTAAGACATACATCATTCTACTACAAGAGTAGATCCAAATATATATAAATCATACCTTAGGATCAGCTCAAGCTGGCACATAATACAGCGGAATTATACGTAGTCCTAAGTTAGGGCTCCATCCACGCCACTGGGCTCGTTGAGTGTAGACCACAACCCTATCGTCTCTTAATCTTTCAAGATCTGCACATGACAGATGCAGATGAGTATGGAGTGTACTCGCAAGTTGCAAAGGAAAGTTTAGCAGAATATATATGCAGGGTAAGTAGTGGTGGAGGTTTCCTTTGCATAAAGCTAATTTTCTCCTATACTAATTTATAAACATTTTTAAAAATATAGTTTTTAGTATAAAAGGTAGGAGTGAGACACTTGGATATACGCACGAGTGTTCATTCTCCAAATTAGTTTAAAATATACATAAGGTTGAAGTGAAACACATTCACTGTGCTCATTCCTCAACTTTAACCCTTAAAACAGACTTTTAGAAAAAGAGAGAGGAGATCCTTCTTCAGTCCAAGTCTTCAGTTGCTCAAAATTACCCGTAACCGGGGGCACAACTAATCGATTAGGTTAAACCCACTGCACATGTCGTACACTTTCCCCACATGATACAACCAACCCCGTTTATCGTTACACGCTTAGATGTACGACTAGGAGGAGATTGTGACAAAGCCTTTCAGTAACAGCCCCCTATACCTGACCAAGCCGCCCGCAACTTAGGCAATGGAAGGCCCACTCTGATGGCGGTCCTGAGGTAAGGGTTTCCCGTTAGTACTAAGCTAAGCTAGAGCCCATAGTAACATGTGGCTGTACTGGAAGCTACATCAAACTGTACTTGAAAGATCTCATTCCCCTGGACGGCGGTCCCCACCAAAAACCTGCGTGCAAGACCCCAGTCGGACGCATTCACTATAAGACCCCGATGGGCGCAATCAGTTGTAGACGCTCCCATCAATACCATTCCGCCCAGGGAGTAGAAGTAAATTAGTATATATTTAAAAAAAACACAAAACATTCCCCCAAAGGAGGGCAAGTTTAATCTTTTAAACTTCTTTGATTTTCCAACCCTTTTCTTTGTAAGCATGGCTAAGCATAGATACAAATTCCTAGGGCTTTAACTAGCAATAGTTGTTTGCAAAACTTTTTAGTAAAACATGCATAGTAATAAAATAATTCATGCATATTACAAAAACATAGGACAAGGAATGATCAAGTTGCAACTTGCCTGATTCTTGAAGTTAATTCTCTATTCGTTATCATCACTCCTTCACTTTACGATATATCTAACGATAAAACAAAATACTTTAAAACACAATAAATCCAAATAAAAGATTCAAATTCACAATACAAATACATTCGTGGGATAATTATCATGACGTGGCTATGGTTTGAGATAGAATTAAGTTTGGTCTTAAACGAGACATGACATAGTCATATACAATGGTTGGATTTAAGTGATACTAAGTGAAGATCATGGTTGAGACAAGTTCCTACAACAAATTCTATCATGAGACTATTCAGGATATTTGACTTGGGTAATCGACAATGGGTATGGCGTAGGTTTCGAGATAAAGAATTAAATACTTAATCTTGTAACTCCAAATTTTTGTGGTGATAACTTATGACCAGAGAGGTTCGTAATAATATACTCAAGAAGATTGAGTCAAGAACAAAACTTAAACCAATGATGGAATTGAATTACGATAAAATAAAGGCAATTTGGAGTGTTGAGGCCAAAATAGTAGCTACACATGGATGAAAATTATGGGAGGTGTTCCAATAGAAGGGTATGGTTCTAGGGATAATTTTGGTGAAGGAATCATCTCCAAATATATTATAGAATAAGAGGTATATTAAATATACTCGAATTCACATTATAAATTTGAG
The DNA here is from genome assembly GCF_002162155.2 of Triticum dicoccoides. Lineage (NCBI taxonomy): Eukaryota > Viridiplantae > Streptophyta > Magnoliopsida > Poales > Poaceae > Triticum > Triticum dicoccoides. The sequence continues at coordinate 595,058,138 of NC_041388.1, read as the reverse complement.
TTGAATTTGAAATTACCAAAACTGAAATATTTGCTCTTATAAGATACTACATGTTCCAACGAGTCCGGGAATATAAAATTTGTCAAATTCGGACTTACGGTGTAGGAGATACGATTTTTCGAAGTTGAATATTTTCCTGAAAATGTATTACGGGAATTACATATTAGCTGCCACGTGTCAACTTCTGATAGGCTCAATACCCATTCGATTTTTTTAATTAAAAACAGAGAGGATCTACAGGAGGGAGAGAGAGTTCACCGGAGTTCTTGCAGGAGTTTCGTCGGAGTTGGAGAAGAAAAGTCCCCGGCACCAACGAACGGCAGAACGGCATAGAGGAGGGCGATAGGAGTATAATGCACAACGTCTTGGCCTCGGACCCTTCACGTGGCAGTGGTGGAAGGCCGCCGGAGTTGCACCGGACTCCGGTGGGTAGCGTACTTGCGGATGGTGCGTTCTGCGTATTTGAATGAGCTAAGACGTCAGTGAGGTCCGCAAGTAGGTGCAGCATCCAGAGGAAGAAAAGGAGTCGCGAGAGACTCACCGAAGGCGTCGCGAGGTTCGCCGGCCGCGACAGCGGATCTCAACTTCAACGAGGAATTACTCACAGAGGAGAAGGAATTGGTGAGGGCTTTCAGGGGAGGGGTGTGAGGATATCTTGGTACTCCTCTGGGTGATACTTATATGGTCAGGGGATGTCAGAATCGAGCGGAGCGTCATCGGTTTCATGGTTGTTAATGGCGGCTGTTACCTGTGTTGCTAATGGCCATTAAGGGGGAAATTAGGGCGCACTAATAGAGGTGAGGGGTCGTGGGAGACGAGAGGAACCGATTCAGGAGGTCAACGGATGCGGGGGAAGGGAAGGGAAGCGTTGGGCGCAGCCGCTGTACGCCATGGCGGCTCCTGTGGGGTGAACGTGAGGAGGAAGAAGACGTCACGTACGTGTACGTGTGGAGCTGGGCTGTTGGAGCTGGTTGGGCCTAGCCCAATTAGTTTTAGGACTAATAAACTATATTTTATGTGCATGTGTGCAAGAAGTTTAATTCTAACAGGAATTAAAATGTTCGTGTTTACCTATTTATTATTTCAATTCTACGCACATTAAGTTCAGAATTAAATAAACTTATTTTTGTGCACAAACTTGTTTTAATAATGCATTACAGGCTTCATAATTTCCCCAACATATGTCTGAGGGTTTTATGAATACCCAAATGACTAACAAGAAATATTTAATATTTCCCAATAATAGTTTTGGAGAAGTCATATTATCTCCTCTCACATTTATTTTTATTTGAATACTTTGGAAATATTTAAATGGCATTAAAATTCCATATAAGATCCTATTCCAATGAAACTAAAAAATTCAAAAATACAAAGAATCCCAAATGGAATATTAAGCCACCACATTTGAGAAAGTCATTTTATTCTCACTCATATATTTGAATGTGGTTTCAAAATATTCCAAAAGAATTGAATGCCCTTTGAATTCTTGAATAAACTTTCCCAACCAGTTTTTTTACTGGACAAAAATGTTATCTAATTTTTAACATGGTTTGAAAAAGGAAGTTTAAACAAGGACTCAAAAAGTTTTTATTCCCTGCCGAAAATCAGAGAAATTCAATCAATATTATCCTATTATTAACATTCCAAAATTTGAATATTTTTGGGATGTTACAGAAACGATTCTGCATCTACTACTATTACTCCACACATCGACCTCTATCCAGCTTGCATCTAGAATATTAAGTTCATAAAGAACGGAGTAACGCCTTAAGCAAGATGACGTGATGTAGCGGGATTAACTCAAATAATATGATGAAAACTCCATCTTGTTATCCTCGATGGCAACAATACAATACGTGCCTTGCTGCCCCTACTATCACTGGAAAAGGACACCGCAAGATTGAACCCAAAGCTAAGCACTTCTCCCATTGCAAGAAAAATCAATCTAGTTGGCCAAACCAAATCGATAGTTCGAAGAGACTTGCAAAGATATAGATAAGTTGATCATAAATCCACAATTCATCGGATCTTGTAAAACACACCACAAAAGAGTATTACATCGAATAGATCTCCAAGAACATTGAGGAGAACTTTGTATTGAGAATCAAAGAGAGAGAAGAAGCCATCTAGCTACTAGCTATGGACCCGTAGGTCTGAAGTAAACTACTCAAGCTTCATCGGAGAGGCAATGGTGTTGATGTAGAAGCCCTCCGTGATCGATCCCCCCTCCGACAGGACGCCGGAAAAGGCCCCAAGATGGGATCTCATGGGTACAGAAGGTTACGGCAGTGGGAAAGTGGTTTCGTGGCTCCCCTGGATGTTTTGGGGGTATAAGAGTATACATAGGCGAAAGAATTAGGTCAGGGGAGCTACGAGGGGCCCACAAGGTTGGGGGCGCACCCTCCACCCTTGTGGCCGCCTCCAGGCTCCTCTGACTTGCACTCCAAGTCTCCTGGGTGTCTTATGGTCCAAGAAAAATCATCGCGAAAGTTTTATCCCATTTGGTATTCCTTTTCTGCAAAACTCTAAAACAAGGAAAAAACAGAAACTGACACTAGGCTCTAGGTTAATAGGTTAGTCCCAAAAATCATACGAAATAGCATATTAATGCATATAAAACATCCAAAACAGATAAGCATGGAACAATCAAAAATTATAGATATGTTGGAGACGTATCAAGCATCCCCAAGCTTAATTCCTGCTCGTCCTCGAGTACGGAAATGATAAAAACAGAATTTTTGATGTGGAATGCTACCTAACATATTTATCCATGTAATTCTCTTTATTGTGGCATGAATGTTCAAATCCGTAAGATTCAGAACAAAAGTTTAATATTGACATAAAAACAATAATACTTCAAGCATACTAACAAAATAATTATGTCTTCTCAAAATAACATGGCCAAAGAAAGCTTATCCCTACAAAATCATATAGTCTGGCTATGCTCCATCTTCATCACATAAAATATTTAAATCATGCAAAACCCCGATGACAAGCCAAGCAATTGTTTCATACTTTTGATGTTCTCAAACTTCTTCAACTTTCACGCAATCCATGAGCGTGAGCCATGGACATAGCACTATAGGTGGAATAGACAATGGTTTTGGAGAAGACAAAAGGAGGGAGTCTCATATCAACTAGGCGTATCAACGGGCTATGGAGATGCCCATTAAAAGATATCAATGTGAGTGAGTAGGGATTGCCATGCAACGGATGCACTAGATCTATAAGTTTATGAAAGCACAAAAAAGACTAAGTGGTTGTGCATCCAACTCGCTTGCTCACGAATACCTAGGGCAATTTGAGGAAGCACATCATTGGAATATACAAGTCAAGTTCTATAATGAAAACTTCCCACTAGTATATGAAAGTGATATCATAGGAGACTCTCTATCATGAAGATCATGGTGCTACTTCAAAGCACAAGTGTGGTAAAAGGATAGTAACATTGTCCCTTCTCTCTTCTCTCTCATGTTTTTATTTGGGCCTTCTCTCATTTTTTGGCCTATTTTTTCGTCCAGAGTCTCATACCGACTTGTGGGGGAATCGTAGTCTCCATCATCCTTTCCTCACATGGGACAATGCTCTAATAATGAAGATCATCACACTTTTATTTGCTTACAACTCAAGAATTACAACTCGATACTTAGAACAAAATATGACTCTATGTGAATGCCTCCGGCAGTGTACTGGGATGTGCAATGAATCAAGAGTGACATGTATAAAAAATGATGAATGGTGGCTTTGCCACAAATACGATGTCAACTACATGATCATGCAAAGCAATATGACAATGATGATGTATGCCATAATAAACAAAACGGTGGAAAGTTGCATGGCAATATATCTCGGAATGGCTATGGAAATGCCATAATAGGTAGGCATGGTGGTTGTTTTGAGGAAGGATATGTGGTGGGTTTATGATACCGGCGAAAGTTGCACGGTACTAGAGAGGCTAGCAATGGCGGAAAGTGAGAGTGCGTATAATCTATGGACTCAACACTAGTCATAAAGAACTCACATAATTTTAGGAAAAATCTATTACATCGAAACAAAGTACTATGGGCATGCTCCTAGGGGGGTAGATTGGTAGGAAAAGACCATCGCTCATCCCCGACTGCCACTCATAAGGAAGAGAATCAAGAAATAAATCATGCTTCGACTTCATCACATAACGGTTCACCAAACGTGCATGCTACGGGACTCACAAACTTTAACACAAGTATTTCTCAAATTCACAACTACTCACTATCATGACTCTAATATCACCATCTTCATATCTCAAAACAATCATAAGGAATCAAACTTCTCATAGTATTCAATGCACTTTATATGAAAGTTTTTATTATATCCTTTTTGGATGGCTATCATATTAGGACTAATTTTATAACCAAAGCAAATTAACATGCTGTTTAGAGACTCTCAAAATAATATAAGTGAAGTATGAGAGTTCAACAGTTTCTATAAAATAAAACCACCGGCGTGCTCTAAAAAGATATAAGTGAAGCACTAGAGCAAATTTTCCTAGCTCTAAAGATATAAGTGAAGCACACAGAGCATTCTAATAAATCATGATTCATGTGCGTCTCTCTCAAAAGGTGTGTACAGCGAGGATGATTGTGGAAAACTAAAAAGCAAATAATCAAATCATACAAGACGCTCCAAGCAAAACACATATCATGTGGTGAATAAAAATATAGCCTGAAGTAAAGTTACCGATAGACGAAGACGAAAGAGGGGATGCCTTCCCCGGGCATCCCCAAGCTTAGGCCTTTTGACATCCTTGAATATTACCTTGGGGTTCCTTGGGAATCCCCAAGCGTAGGCTCTTGCCACTCCTTATTCCATAGCCCATCAAATCCTTACCCAAAACTTGAAAACTTCACAACACAAAACTCCAACAGAAAATCTCATAAGCTCCGTTAGTATAGGAAAATAAATCACCACTTTTGGTACTATTGTGAACTCATTATTTATTTATATTGGTGTAATATCTACTGTATTCCAACTTTTCCATGGTTCATACCCCCGATACTAGCCATAGATGCATCAAAATAAGCAAACAACACGCGAAAAGCAGAATCTATCAAAAATAGATCAGTCTGTACCAGTCTGGAGCTTTTGAATACTTCTGTAACTCCAAAAATTCTGAGAAATTTAGAAGTTCTAGATAATTTGTATATTAACCATATGCAAAAAGAATCAGTATTTTATCGTGCTTCTTTTAAAAATTGAAACTAATCTCATGGGCGCAAAAGTTTCTATTTTTCTGCAGGATCAAATTTACTATCACCGTAAGCTATCCCAAAGGTCTTACTTGGCACAAACACTAATTAAAACACCAAGCCACATCTAACCAGAGGCTAGATTATTTATTAAAAGCAAAACAGGACCTAAAAAGCAAGAACAAAAATAAAATTGGGTTGCCTCCCAACAAGCGCTATTGCTTAACGCCCCTAGCTAGGCATAAAAACACGAACAGATCTAAGTATTCTCATCTTTGGCATGCAATCCATAAGTGGCTCTCATAATAGATTCATAAGGAAATTTAATTTTCTTTCTTGGAAAGTATTACATGCCTTTCCTTAACAGAAATTGAAATCTAATGTTTCCTTCTTTCATATCAATAATTGCGCCAATCGTTCTAAGGAAAGGTCTACCAAGAATAATAGGACATGTAGGATTGCAATCTATATCAAGAACAATGAAATCTACGGGCACATAATTCCTATTTGCAACAATAAGAACACCATTAATGCTTCCCATAGGTTTCTTAATAGTGGAATCTGCAAGATGCAAATTTAAGGAACAATCATCAAATTCACGGAAACCTAGCACATCACATAAAGTTTTCGGAATCGTGGAAACACTAGCACCCAAATCGCACAAAGCATAGCATTCATAATCCTTAATCTTAATCTTAATAGTAGGTTCCCACTCATCGTAAAGTTTTCTAGGAATTGAAACTTCCAAATTAAGCTTTTTTCATAAGATTGCATCATAGCATCAACGATATGTTTAGTAAAAGCTTTTATTTTGATTATAAACATGAGGAGAATTCAACTTGGATTGAAATAAGGAAATACAATCTATAAAGAGCAATCATCATAATTAAAGTCCTTGAAATCCAAAATAGTGGGTTCATTGCTATCTAAAGTTTTGACCTCTTCAATCCCACTTTTATCAATTTTTGCATCAAGATCTAAACACTCCGAATCATTGGGACGTCTTCTAACTAAAGTTGAATCATCTCCAGTCCCATCATCTTCAAGATTAACATTGGAAAACAAAGATTCAATAGGAGTCACATCAATCACTTTTAGATCTTCATCATTATTTCCACGGAAACTAGAAGAACACGCTTTTATAAACCAATCTTTCTTAGCACGCATCTTAGCGGTTCTTTCTTTGCATTCATCAATGGAAATTCTCATAGCTATGAGAGACTCATTGATATCATGCTTAGGTGGAATAGATCTAAGTTTCAAAGAATCAACATCAAGAGAAACTATATCCACGTTCCTAGCCAAATCATCAATCTTATGCAGTTTTTCTTCAATCAAAGCATTGAAATTCTTTTGCGAACTAATAAATTCTTTAACACTATTCTGAAATTCAGAGGTCATCTTATTACAATTTCCATAAGAGTTGTTGTAGGAATTACCATAATTATTAGAGGAATTACTAGGAAACGACCTAGAATTAAAATTACCTCTATACGCGTTATTACCAAAATTGTTCCTACCAACAATATTCACATCCATAGATTCATTATTGTTTTCAATCAAAGTAGACAAAGGAATATCATTAGGATCAATAGGAGCGCTCTTATTAGCAAACAATTTCATAAGCTCATCCATCTTTCCACTCAAAACATTAATCTCTTCAATTGCATGCACTTTTTTACTAGTGGAAGATCTTTCGATATATCATTGAGAATAGTTAACCATAACATTATCTAGGAGTTTAGTAGCTTCTCCTAAAGTAATTTCCATAAAAGTGCCTCCCGCGGCCGAATCTAAAAGATCTCTAGAAGCAAAATTCGATCTGGCATAAAAAATTTGTATAATCATCCACAAATCCAAACCATGAGTAGGGCAATTTCTAATCACAAATTTCATCCACTCCCAAGATTGTGCAACATGTTCATGATCAAGTTGCTTAAAATTCATAATATCATTCCTAAGGCAGATGATCTTAGCGGGAGGAAAATACTTGGAAATAAAAGCATCTTTACACTTATTCCATGAATCAATACTATTTTTTAGGCAAAGATGAAAACCAAGTTTTAGCACGATCCCTAAACGAGAATGGAAATAGCTTCAACTTAACGATATCAGTATCCACATCTTTTTTTCTTTTGCATATCACACAAAACAATGAAATTATTAAGATGGGATGCGGCATCTTCATTGGGAAGGCCGGAAAATTCATCTTTCATAACAAGATTCAACAAAGTAGTATTAATCTCACAAGATTTTGCATTAACATCGGGAGCAATCGGAGTACTAACAAAATCATTGTTGTTGGTATTGGAAAAGTCACACAATTTGGTATTATCTTGAGTCATCGTGACAAAGCAAGCAATCCAACACACGAGCACACAAAAAGCAAACAAAAAGACGGACGGAAGAGGGGCGAAGAAAAGGCAAATCTTTTCGAAAATCATTTTAGAAGTGGGGGAGAGGAAATGAGAGGCGAATGGCGAATAATGTAATGCGATAGATGAGAGTTTATGATGGGTACTTGGTATGTCTTGGCTTGGTGCAGATCTCCCAGGAAACGGCGCCAGTAATCCTTCTTGCTACCTCTTGAGCTTGCGTTGGTTTTTCCATTGAAGAGGAAAGTGTGATGCAGTAAAGGAGCGTAAGTATTTCCCTCAGTTTTGAGAACCAAGGTATCAATCCAGTAGGAGACTACGCAACAAGCCACCGAATACCTGCACAAACAAACACCGACTTGCAACCAACGCGACAAAGGGGTTGTCAATCCCTTCACGGTTATTCGCAAAGTGAGATTTGATAGAGATGGATAAACAGTAAAGTAATATTTTTTGGTATTTTTGGTTTATGGAACGGAAAGTAAATATTGCAAAGTAAAAGAACGGCGACATAAATTGGAAAGTTGACGGAAAACTAATATGATGTAAAATAGACCCGGGGGCCATAGGTTTCATTAGAGGCTTCTCTCAAGATAGAAATTATTACGATGGGTGAACAAATTACTGCCGAGCAATTGATAGAAAAGCGCAAAGTTATGACGATATCTAAGGCAATGATCCTGAATATAGGCATCACGTCCGTGTCAAGTAGACCGAAATGATTCTGCATCTACTACTATTACTCCACATATCGACCGCTATCCAGCATGCATCTAGAGTATTAAGTTCATAAAGAACGGAGTAACGCCTTAAGCAAGATGACATGATGTAGCGGGATTAACTCAAACAATATGATGAAAATCCCATCTTGTTATCCTCGATGGCAACAATACAATATGTGCCTTGCTGCCCCTACTGTCACACCGCAAGATTGAACCCAAACCTAAGCACTTCTCCCATTGCAAGAAAAACCAATCTAGTTGGATAAACCAAATCGATAGTTCGAAGAGACTTGCAAAGATATCAAATCATGTATATAAGAATTCAGAGGAGATTTAAATAATATTCATAGATAAGCTGATCATAAATCAAAAATTCATCGGATCTCGGCAAACACACCGCAAAAGAGTATTATGTCGAATAGATCTCCAAGAATGATACGTCTCCAACGTATCTATATTTTTTGATTGCTCCATGCTATATTATCTACTATTTTGGACATTTTCGGGCTTTATTATCCACTTTTATATTATTTTTGGGACTAACCTATTAACCGGAGGCCCAACCCAGAATTGCTGTTTTTTGCCTATTTTAGGGTTTCGAAGAAAAGGAATATCAAACGGAGTCCAAACGGAATGAAACCTTCGGGAACGTGATTTTCTCACCGAACATGATCCAGGAGACTTGGACCCTACATCAAGACACAAAGGAGGAGGCCACGAGGTAGGGG
>NC_041388.1:595005932-595048633 GCF_002162155.2 Triticum dicoccoides | reverse complement strand
CCTCCACCCTCGTGGGCCCCCTGTTGCTCCACCGACGTACTCCTTCCTCCTATATGTACCTACATACCCCCAAACGATCACATACGGAGCCAAAACCCTAATTCCACCACCACAACTTTCTCTATCCACGAGATCCCATCTTGGGGCCTGTTCCGGAGCTCTGCCGGAGGGGGCATCGATCATGGAGGGCTTCTACATCATCACCATAGCCCCTCTGATGAAGTGTGAGTAGTTCTCCTCAGACCTACGGGTCCATAGTTATTAGCTAGATGGCTTCTTATCTCTTTTTGGATCTCAATACAATGTTCTCCCCCTCTCTCGTGGAGAACTATTCGATGTAATCTTCTTTTTGCGGTGTGTTTGTTGAGACCGATGAATTGTGGGTTTATGATCAAGTCTATCTATGAACAATATTTGAATATTCTCTGAATTCTTTTATGTATGATTGGTTATCTTTGCAAGTCTCTTTGAATTATCAGTTTGGTTTGGCCTACTAGATTGATCTTTCTTGGAATGGGAGAAGTGCTTAGCTTTGGGTTCAATCTTGCGGTGTCCTTTCCCAGTGACAGTAGGGGCAGCAAGGCACGTATTGTATTGTTGCCATCGAGGATAACAAGATGGGGTTTTCATCATATTGCATGAGTTTATCCCTCTACATCATGTCATCTTGCTTAAGGCGTTACTCTGTTTTCATTAACTTAGTACTCTAGATGCATGCTGGATAGCGGTCGATGAGTGGAGTAATAGTAGTAGATGCAGGCAGGAGTCGGTCTACTTGTCTCGGACGTGATGCCTATATACATGATCATACCTAGATATTCTCATAACTATGCTCAATTCTGTCAATTGCTCAACAGTAATTCGTTCACCCACCGTATAATACTTATGCTCTTGAGAGAAGCCACTAGTGAAACCTATGGCCCCCGGGTCTATCTTCATCATATTAATCTTCCAATACTTAGTAATTTCCTTTGCTTTTTTACTTCGCTTTTATTTTACTTTGCATATTTATCATAAAAATACCAAAAATATTATCTTATCATATCTATCAGATCTCACTCTCGTAAGTGGCCGTGTAGGGATTGACAACCCCTTATCGCATTGGTTGCGAGGATTTATTTGTTTTGTGCAGGTACGAGGGACTTGCGCGTAGCCTCCTACTGGATTGATACCTTGGTTCTCAAAACTAAGGGAAATACTTACGCTACTCTGCTGCATCATCCCTTCCTCTTCGGGGAAAAACCAACGCAATGCTCAAGAGGTAGCAAGAAGGATTGCTGGCGCTGTTGCCGGGGAGTCTACGCAAAAGTCAATATACCAAGTACCTATCACAATCCATATCTCCCGCATTACATTATTTGCCATTTGCCTCTCGTTTTCCTCTCCCCCACTTCACCCTTGCCGTTTTATTCGCCCTCTCTCTCTATCCTCCCTCTCTTTCTCTATTTGCCTTCTTCTCGTATGTATCCTTGTTTGTGTTTCCATGTGCATTCTATTTGCCTGCATCTTTTCTTGCTAAAAATCTAATGATATGGATCCACTTAAAGTGTTCTACTTAGATCATTGATACGTCTCCAACGTATCTACTTTTCCAAAACTTTTGCCCTTGTTTTGGACTCTAACTTGTATGATTTGAATCGAACTAACCCGAACTGACGCTGTTTTCAGCAGAATTGCCATGATGTTGTTTTATGTGCAGAAAACAAAAGTTCTCGGAATGACCTGAAACTCCACAAGATATCTTACAATAAATAATAAAAAATCCTCGCCAAAGATGAAGACCAGGGGGCCCACACCCTTCTCACGAGGGTGGGGGGCGCGCCCCCCTACCTCGTGGGCCCCCTGGAAACCCCCCGACTATAACTCCAACTCTATATAACTGCTTTCGGGGAGAAAAAAATCAGAGAGAAGAAATCATCGCGTTTTACAATACGGAGCCGCCGCCAAGCCCTAAAACCTCTCGGGAGGGCTGATCTGGAGTCCGTTCGGGGCTCCGGAGAGGGGGATTCATCGTCGTCGTCGTTATCAACCAACCTCCATCACCAATTTCATGATGCTCACCGCCGTGCATGAGTAATTCCATTGTAGGCTTGCTGGACGGTGATGGGTTGGATGAGATTCACCATGTAATCGAGTTAGTTTTGTCAGGGTTTGATCCCTAGTATCCACTATGTTCTGAGATTGATGTTGCTATGACTTTGCTATGCTTAATGCTTGTCACTAGGGCCCGAGTGCCATGATTTTAGATCTGAACCTATTATGTTTTCATCAATATATGAGAGTTCTAGATCCTATCTTGCAAGTCTATAGTCACATATTATGTGTTATGATCCGTTAACCCCGAAGTGACAATAATCGGGATACTTACCGGTGATGACGGTAGTTTGAGGAGTTCATGTATTCACTATGTGCTAATGCTTTGTTCCGGTTCTCTATTAAAAGGAGGCCTTAATATCCCTTAGTTTCCATTAGGACCCCGCTGCCACGGGAGGGTAGGACAAAAGATGTCATGCAAGTTCTTTTCCATAAGCATGTTTGACTATATTCGGAATACATGCGTATGTTTACATTGACGAATTGGAGCTAGTTCTGTGTCACCCTATGTTATGACTGTCACATGATGAACAGCATCCGGCATAATTATCCATCATTGATCCAATGCCTATGAGCTTTCCATATACTGGTTTACTCTTATTTACTTTCCCATTGCTATTGTTACAATCACTACAAAATACCAAAAACACCACTTTGCTTTCATTACTCTTTTGTTACCGTTACCATCACTATCACATTACTTTGCTACTAAACACTTTGCTGCAGATACTAAGTTTCTAGGTGCGGTTGAATTGACAACTCAGCTGCTAATACTTGAGAATATTCTTCAGCTCCCCTTGTGTCGAATCAATAAATTTGGGTTGAATACTCTACCCTCTAAAGCTGTTGCGATCCCCTATACTTGTGGGTTATCAAGACTAATTTCTGGCGCCGTTGCCGGGGAGCATAACTCTATTCTTTGTGTCACTTGGGATTTATATCTGCTGGGCACTATGAAGAACTTGAGAGATCGAAAAACTAAGATCTATCCCTCAACTACGAGGGGAGGTAAGGAACTGCCATCTAGCTCTGCACTTGATTCACCTTCTGTTATGAGTAAGCTTGCGACACCTACACCTACTTCTGCTATTCGTTCTGATATGTCGCATGTTATTGATGATGCTACTTCTGTTATGCATGATACTTATGATGAAACTACCTCTATGCCTGATACTACTATGCCACTTAGTGATTTTCTCGAGGAACGACTTGCTAGGTCTAGAGAGATTGAAAATATTGAATCTGATTATGAAGATGAAAGTGATGATGAAGAATCACTTGTTATTCCTGAGGGTTATTTATTTGATCAAGATGCTTCTTTAGCTATTTTAGCCTGCAAAGATAGATATGAACTCAAAAGGTTATTAGCTAAATGGAATAAGCAATCTCCAAATGCTACGATGAGACCTGACCCTGCTTCTGCTACTTCACCTATATGTGTTGCTGATAAGGATTATGAATTCTTTGTTGATCCTGATATAATTACTTTGGTTGAATCTGATCATTTTCATGGTTATGAATCTGAAACTGTTGTAGCACATCTTACTAAATTAAATGATATAGCCACCCTGTTCACTAATGATGAGAGATCTCGCTACTTTTATATCCTTAAAATATTTCCGTTCTCATTAAAGGGTGATGCTAAGATATGGTTTAATTCTCTTGATCCTGGTTGTGTGCGTAGTCCCCAGGATATGATTTACTACTTCTCTGCTAAATATTTCCCTGTGCATAAGAAACAAGCTGCTTTAAAGGAAATATACAACTTTGTGCAAATTAAAGAAGAGAGTCTCCCACAAGCTTGGGGGAGGCTTCTCAAGTTACTTAATGCTTTGCCTGATCATCCTCTTAAGAAAAATGAAATACTTGATATCTTTTATAATGGACTAACCGATGCTTCCAGAGATTACCTGGATAGTTGTGTTGGTTCTCTTTTCAGGGAAAGAACACCGGATGAAGCTGAAATCTTATTGAATAATATGTTGACAAATGAAAATAATTGGGCACCTCTTGAGCCAGCTCCTGCTCCAATTAATGATCCTATTCCTAAACCCACTCCGAAGAAGAGAGGTGTTCTATTTCTCAGTCCTGCAGATATGCAAGAGGCAAAGAAATCTATGACAGAAAAAGGTATTAAAGCTGAAGATGTTAAGAATTTACCTCGTATTGAAGAAATACATGGTCTCAGTTTACCGCCTGATGAAGAAATATATGATCTTAATCCTTTATTTATTGAAGAACCTCCAGACCTGATAACCTGACACGAGTAGTAAAGGTAAATTCTCTCTATAGATATGATAAAGCTGAAATGCCTCCTACTAAAATTGCTAGTCAATGCTTGGATGAGTTTGATAATTTTATATTTAAGCAAGAAGACTTCAATGCTTATTTTGGTAGACAATTAAAACAAGATGCTAATATGATTAAATACTTGGGTGATTATATGGCTAATATTAGAGGTGAACTTAAACTTGTTAGCAAACATGCTTCTATGGTTACCACTCAAGTAGAACAAGTACTTAAAGCTCAAAAAGAATTGCTCAATGAGATGAATAGTAAGAAAAATGATTATGCTGTTAAAGTGGCTACTAGAACTGGTAGAATGACTCAGGAACCTTTGTATCCTGAAGGCCACCCTAAGAGAATTGAGCAAGATTCTCAGAGAAATATAATTGATGCACCTAGTTCTTCTAAAAAGAAGAAAAAGAAAAATGATAGATTTGTGCAAACTTCTAGTGAACCTATTGCTGAACCACCTGATAATCCAAATGATATCTCTATGTCTGATGCTAAAACACAATCTGGTAATGAACATGAACCTAATGAAAATGTTAATGATGATGTTCATATTAATGCTCAACCTAGTAATGATAATGATGTAGAAATTGAACCTGATGTTGATCTTGATAACCCACAATCAAAGAATCAACGTTATGATAAGAAAGACTTTGTTGCTAGGAAACATGGTAAAGAAAGTGTAACATCCCAAATTTTCAATTTGGAATGTTATAAATTAGATTATCATTGCATATCATATTTTATTTTATTTTGCATTTTGGTTGATCCTAGAAATTCTACGCAACTCAATGACCCACGGAGAGAGTTGGGGATTTCGTTATTTTCATATTTGAGTTTTCTCAAATTTTGAGAATAGGATCATTTGATTTTAATTATTTTATCATCAATTATTTCTATTACAAAAATATGAGAGAGGGAATAAAATGACTTTCCCAAAATAAAGAAATATTGAGGATTTAATAATAAAATCAAATAAGATTTTATTTCAGAGTTTTTTGGTGTTTTATTTGAATTTAGGAAAAATGTGCGTTTTTCAAAATTGCATTTAGGCCCCAAATAAATGTTCGCCTTGTGAGGCTTGATTTTAGAAGCCCGTGAAAATTTATTTCGAAATTTTTGGAGTCCGTTTAGTATTTCTTTCTTTTTTTCTTCTGCGTGTAAAAAAAAACGCGCACCGACCTATGGCCGTGTCCGACTAGGACTCCCGGCCCGTTAGGCTATATATAGCCGGGGGAGGCCCAGCCAAAACCCTAGCTAGCCCGAAGCCGCCCCAGCCCCCGCCGCCCGAGGTCTGCCGCCGCCTCGATTTCCGTGCCGTTTTTTTAAATTTTTTTTGAAAAACCGTTTGGTTTTCCGTCAGTTTTTTTAGTTTCAGTTTTTTTAAATAGTAGGTTTTTCCGGTTTATTTAAATAGCGAGCGTTCGTCCGTCCGTTCGTTCTAGCGAATGTTCGTCGTTTTTTTCTTTTTCTCGGATTAAATCCGCGATTTTTCTGATCGCGATTCCTGATCCGATTTTCGTTTTAGTATAACTTTTTGCTCGTTTATCGGAATCAGGCGATTCAAGCGCCTGGAGTTTCATCTCAAAACCCTCTATCCAGTTAACCAACTTAAACAAGATTTTGCTACTGTAAAATTTGCCCTAAATTCAGATTTCTAGAACGAAGTTATTTTCTTTCGCCGTTTGACTTTTGTTGTTTCGTTCAATTTGATTCTTTTTGCCAACCGGAGTTCTTAAGTTGAACCTTCTGGTTAGATATCTTATTTGAGTTTTACCCGTGCATTAGATGAGTACTTATTGTATGCTTGTTTGTTTGTCTGCGATAGAATACCCGGAGTGCGCCGCTTGTTACTTCGAATCTCTAGGTTTCGCGGATCATCAGCAAGGCAAGTAACACTTTGATCATACCTTTTCTACTACCCAGTTTTATTGCATTAGATCAAATCCTCACACATTGCATGATTAGGATTCTAATTAAATTGTGGGATGGGAAGTAGTTGAGGTAGTACCTATTACCTGTTTATTATCAAACCTTTGGGAGTTACTTCCGCGTTTGCTTATTATGCCATGCTATGCTAGTAGACGTGGATTGGGTGAGTGATATCCATGATAGATGTGAGTTTGTTAATTAATGGTTTATCTAAGGTGGCAACTTAAACACACATCTGGGTGGATTGAGGCACCTGGGTATTCTAGGACTTGCATGTTTTCTTTTGGACCGCCACCTAGGCTCAAAGGGATCATGAGACTATTCATACTATAAACTTCCGTGTGCAGCCACAAGCTATTATGGGCTCTAGCATAGTTGACTAATTCATGCGAACTCTTACAGTGGTAGACTAGCAGATGTAGGGGATGTAGGTGGTACGGTCTACCCGATTGTAAGGTGCTAGCGCTTCTGAAAGACTATGTCTCGGTCATCCGTCTTCTCAAACACCTTGTAGTGCGAGAAACCAAACGGAGGCGATCGAGTCTTTTGGGGAAAAGTGCGCAAACCTCTGCAGAGTGTAATAAACTAATCATGGTTAGCCGTGTCCCCGGTTATGGACATCTTGAGTATCTAGTACCTGGATTATCATGTGAATCTCAACATGTTACTCTAAATTAATTTTGTTGGATTTTGTTTAATGATGATGCTTAATTGGGATTGAGGATGCTATCAACCATTCTCAATGTTTAACAACTACCATGATAGTAATTAAATTTATTCCTTTGAAGTAGGGAAAAATTGGCTTTACGCAAAACTGTAACCATAGAGCTTTCCACCAGCCAAATATGCATATAGTATAGTTGTTTCATTCCATTACCCTCTATGTGTTACATTGCCAGCATATTCCATGTGCTGACCCGTTTCGGGCTGCAACGTTAGTGTTGCAGACTTTTCAGACGACGATTAAGGAGTTTTTAGGTCGTGGTTCTATACTCAGTGATGCTGTTGGAGTTGATGGACTCACTTATCTTCCAGGCCTTCCGCTGTTATCGTTATTAGATGGCCTTAAGCCATATTAATTGTAATAAGTTCTCTATTGAGACACTCGATGTAATAAGTGTGTGATTGCTACTGTGTTATAATTCCTCTGGGTACTGTGTGGTGTCAGCATTACTGATCCAGGGATGACACCGGAGCACAGAGATCAGACTGTTTGAGGTCTGGTCGCTACAGAGATGGTATCAGAGCACACGCTGACTGTAGGACACGACCACTAAGTTAGAGACCTAGATCACTATTCACTCTCTTCTCTTCTGACCTCTCATCTTTTCTACTCTTTAGGATGGCGGATGCAAGGAACAAGTTCACGCAACCAGATGAAGATACACCCTTTGGACGTCACTTGAAGGAAGTCACTAGATACCTGAATATAGGAATACCAAGCTTCACCGGAACCTACAACACCACTTTACCTGAAGAAGAGCGCTGGATGATTCAAGTTCAAGTTCCAGGAAGGACGTTCATGCCAGTCATTGAGCCCATAGAGTTTTCTTTTGATGCACCAACTTGGAGTCTAGGAAAGAGCATGGCAGCTCGCATCGCCATGGGTCGTATTGGAGAAGTCTACCGCAATGATCTCAAGGATACTATCTACCAGATTTGTGGGCGCCGAGATGAGCACTGGGAGATGATCAACACCAGGAAGGATAGATCAATTGCAGCTTTTATCCAGGAATTAAACCAGCACATTCGACGACAGGAAAACCAGATGTGCGCCGACATGATAGATCTGAAGAAGGCTAAGACTAGAATCAAGGAATTGGAGGAAGAACTCAAGGCTACACATGAAGATTATGAAGAAGAAATTGAAGTATTGGTGGAGAAAAATGACGACCTAATCAAGAAGATTGGAATATGTATGGGAGGCCCTACACCAGTAGAGGAAGACGAAGAACCCAAGGAGATTAGCCCGGAAGACTACATCATCATCGACGACACTGATTCGGATCCATACGGAAGCGATGATGACTATGTTGATGAAGCTGGAGCAGATATCATGGAGTCTGCAACCGAAGAATATTTCTAGTAGACCACCTCATCAGTAGTGGTAGTCCACCATGTAAATATAATAGTCCGAGCACTTTTGCGATAGTTAGATCGATTGTATGCCCTTGTTTGATTGAATGAAGTGAATTGTTTGTTTTTGCCTCATGTGCATATGGGTAGTGTTTTCTCTTTAGAGCCTCTATATTCTTAGATCTCATCTTTTCTAAACCCTCAGATGCCTCCGAGACGTGACCCCGGATTTGCCTTTCCACCAGAGCAAATCAGGGGAACACATTGATGTAGTTGCTAGTCCAGAATCAAAATCAGGGGAACAACAACAACAACAACAACCCACCACCACCACCACTAGTTGACCACTTAGCCCATTTTCTTAGGCTGAATCCGCCGGTGTTTTCCAGTAGCACCGAGCCGATAGTAGCAGATGATTGGCTCCGCAAGACAGCTAGAGAGTTGACCACAGCAGGATGCATAGATGCGGAGAAGGTGAAGTTTGCCACACATCAGCTTGAAGGACCCGCAACATCATGGTGGGAGAATTTCACAGCCACTTTCCCTGCCGACACTATCACATGGGACCAGTTTCAGGAGGCTTTTCGTACTGCACATGTTTCAACAGGAGCTATGGCCATGAAGAAGCGTGAGTTTCACAACTTGCGCCAAGGAGGACGGACAGTTGGCCAGTATGTGGAGGACTTTAGTAAGTTAGCACGTTATGCCCCAGATGACGTCGCTACCGATGCAGCTAAGCAGGAGAAGTTTCTGGAAGGATTGAATGATGAGTTGAGCATGCAGTTGATGCTAGCAACCTTCAACAACTACCAGGAGTTGGTAGATCGTGCTCTTATGATTGAAGGGAAGCAGCAGCAAATTGAGAATCGCAAGAGGAAGTATGGACAAGGAAAGTACACTTCAGGAGCTCAACAGAAGCCACGTTTTACCCCTAGACTGGGAGGACATTTTCAGCATACCCATGGAGGAGGTAGCTCGCACAATCACAATGGCACCAGGAATGGAAATGGAAATGGAGGAAGCAATGGCCAGAATCGTACCAACCCATCAACCCCAGCCAAGAAGGACCTGAGCCAAGTCACTTGCTTTAAGTGTTCGAAGACCGGACATTATGCCAATGAATGCCCTGAGATACAAAATGGAAATGGCAATGAAAGCTCTGGGAAGAAGCCGAACCCTTTTAATAGGGGACAGGTGAACCACGTTAGCATGGAGGAGGTTGAAGCTCAGCCTGATGCAGTAATAGGTAAGTTTCTGGTTAAGTCATTTACTGCACTCGTTCTTTTTGAAACTGGTGCATCGCATTCATACATCTCCAGGGGATTTGTGGATAAGTATAACCTACCAACCCAAGCCCTTAGGTCATCCATGTTAGTAACCTCGCCTGGAGCAGAGTATGTGGCTAGTCTATGGTGTGATCGGTTACCATTAAGGATTGGTAACTATGTTTTTCCCTCAGACCTAATAGTATTGGAATCTCAAGGATTGGATGTGATATTAGGCATGGATTGGTTATCAAAGTATGAAGGAAATATTGAATGCGCTAGTAAGTCAATTTTGCTTACCACCCCAGAAGGGAGAAGGATCAAGTATGTATCCCGACATGTGCCGAAGAGGACTCAAGTAAATTGCTTAACAGGAGTTGTGCAGGAGGAAGTACCAGTGGTAAGGGATTTCCCTGAAGTATTTCCAGAGGAGTTGCCAGGCATGCCACCGGATAGAGATATTGAGTTTTTGATTGAGCTATTGCCAGGCACCAGGCAAATATCAAAGAGACCATATAGGATGCCAGCAAAGGATTTGGTAGAAATTAAGAAGCAGATTAAGGAGTTACTGGATAAGGGATATATTCGCCCAAGTTCTTCGCCTTGGGGATCGCCAGTACTTCTAGTGGAGAAGAAGGATGGATCGTTAAGGATGGTTGTTGATTATCGAGGATTGAACGAAGTAACGATTAAGAACAAGTACCCACTACCAATGATCAATGATCTGTTTGATCGATTACAAGGAGCTAAGGTATTTTCCAAGATCGATCTGCAATCAGGATACCACCAGTTGAAGATTCGAGAACAGGATATTCCTAAGACAACTTTTACCACCAGGTATGGGCTGTACGAGTATACCGTTATGTCATTTGGTCTGACTAACGCACCTGCCTATTTTATGAACATGATGAACAAAGTATTTATGGAGTTTTTGGATAAGTTCATCATAGTGTTCATTGATGATATCCTGGTTTATTCGAAGAATGAAGAGGAGCATAAGGAGCATTTGCATTTGGTACTTGGAAAGCTCAAAGAACATCAATTATATGCCAAGTTCAGCAAATGTGAGTTTTGGTTGAAGGAAGTAGGATTCCTCGGACATGTTATATCTGGAGAAGGTATAGCAGTAGATCCTACCAAAGTAGATACCGTGACCAAGTGGGAATCACCAACTACAGTGGGAGAGATCCGGAGTTTTCTTGGACTCGCAGGATACTACCGGAGATTCATTGAGAATTTCTCAAAGATTGCGAAGCCTATGACGGAGTTATTAAATAAAGATACCAAGTTCATATGGACGGAGGAATGTGAGGCTAGTTTCCAGGAGTTGAAGAAACGTTTGGCTACCTCACCAGTGTTGATTTTGCCAGACCAGACCAAAGATTATGAGGTGTATTGCGACGCTTCACGTCGAGGACTTGGAGCAGTGCTTATGCAGGAAGGGAGAGTTGTTTCATATGCCTCAAGACAACTGAAGCCTCATGAGTTGAATTATGCCATGCATGATTTGGAGTTAGCAGCCGTAGTGCATGCTTTGAAAACATGGACGCATTTCCTCATTGGAAACCATTGTGAGGTGTACAAGGATCATAAGAGTTTGAAGTACATTTTCACACAGAAGGAGTTGAATCTCGGACAAAGGAGATGGTTGGAACTCATCAAGGATTATGATATGAGATTGCAATACCATCCCGGAATGGCTAATGTAGTAGCTGACGCCTTAAGCCGTAAGAGCCATGTCAATACATTAATGACGGGAGAAATACCCAAGGAGTTAGCAGAAAATCTTCGTGAACTATGTTTGGAAATAGTTCCGAGAGGCTATGTAGCAGCATTGGAGATTCAGTCAACCTTGATGGATAGAATCAGAGAAGCTCAGAAGACTGACAAAGAGATTGCCGCTATAAAGGAGAAACTGAGCAAAGGAAAATCTAAAGTATTTCGTGAGGATGAGCACGACACCCTATGGTTTGAAGACCGTGTTTATGTGCCCAATGACCCGGAGATCAGGAAGTTGATTCTGCAAGAGGCACACGATTCGCCATATTTGATTCACCCAGGAAATACCAAGATGTATTAGGATTTGAAGGATATTTTCTGGTGGACCGGAATGAAGAAGGATATTGCGGAGTATGTAGCAGTTTGTGATGTATGTCAGAGAGTAAAGGCAGAGCATCAGAAGCCAGCAGGATTGTTACAACCATTGCCGATACCCGAATGGAAGTGGGATAAGTTAGGCATGGATTTTATCACGGGATTACCTAGGACTCGTTCAGGCTACGACTCGATTTGGGTTGTAGTTGATCGATTGATGAAAGTAGCTCATTTCATCCCAGTAAAGACCACTTACACCAGTGCTAAGTTGGCAAAGATATACATGACCAGGATCGTATGTTTGCATGGAGTTCCAAGGAGTATCGTATCAGATAGAGGAACCCATTTTACCTCAAAGTTCTGGAAGCAGTTGCACGAAACTTTGGGTACCAAGCTAGAATTTAGTACAACTTTTCATCCACAGACAGATGGACAGACCAAGAGAGTCAATCAGATTTTGGAGAATATGCTGAGAGCTTGTGCGCTAGATTACGGATCTAGTTGGGACGACTATTTGCCATATGCAGAGTTCTCTTACAACAACAGTTACCAAACCAGTTTAAAGATGGCCCCTTTCGAAGCCTTGTACGGAAGGAGGTGCAGGACACCGTTGTCATGGGACGAAGTTGGAGACCGCCAGTTGTTTGGACCTGACTTGATTAAAGAGTCTGAACAGAAGGTGAAGTTGATTCGCGATAGGCTCAAGGTAGCCCAGTCCAGACAGAAGAGTTATGCAGATTCTAAACACAAGGAGACCATTTACGAAGTCGGAGATAGAGCTTATCTTCGAGTATCTCCACTTCGGGGAACAAAGCGTTTTGGAGTTAAAGGGAAGTTAGCGCCACGATTTGTAGGACCATATCGAGTTTTGGAGCGTATGGGAGAATTGGCCTACAAGTTGGAATTACCTAAAGGATTGTCAGGAGTTCATGATGTGTTCCATGTTTCCTAGTTGAAGAAGTGTCACGCGGAGATGGCTGACATACCGATGAGAGACACAGTGCCTTTGGAAACTATTCAGTTGGATAACGACTTGACCTACGAGGAGAGACCCGTCAAGATTCTCGAGTTTGCCAATCGAGTCACTCACAGCAAGGTTATCAAGTTTTGCAAAGTTCAGTGGAGCCACCACACAGAGGATGAAGCCACCTGGGAACGAGAGGAAGAATTGCTCAAGGACCACCCTCACCTATTTCCTAGCCAACCCAAATCTCGAGGGCGAGATTCATCTTAAGGGGGGTAGGTTTGTAACATCCCAAATTTTCAATTTGGAATGTTATACATTAGATCATCATTGCATATCATATTTTATTTTATTTTTGCATTTTGGTTGATCCTAGAAATTCTACGCAACTCAATGACCCACGGAGAGAGTTGGGGATTTCGTTATTTTCATATTTGAGTTTTCTCAAATTTTGAGAATAGGATCATTTGATTTTAATTATTTTATCATCAATTATTTCTATTACAAAAATATGAGAGAGGGAATAAAATGACTTTCCCAAAATAAAGAAACATTGTGGATTTAATAATAAAATCAAATAAGATTTTATTTCGGAGTTTTTCGGTGTTTTCTTTGAATTTAGGAAAAATGTGCATTTTTCAAAATTGCATTTAGGCCCCAAATAAATGTTCACCTTCTGAGGCTAGATTTTAGAAGCCCGTGAAAATTTATTTCGGAATTTTTGGAGTCCGTTTAGTATTTCTTTTTATTTTTCTTCTACATGTAAAAAAACGCGCACCAACCTAGGGCCGTGCCCGACTAGGACTCCCGGCCCGTTAGGCTATACATAGCCGGGGGAGGCCCAGCCGAAACCCTAGACAGCCCCAAGCCGCCCCAGCCCCCGCCGTCGGACACCGCCGCCACACGCCGCCCGAGGTTCGCCGCCGCCTCGGTTTCCGCGCCGTTTTTTTTATTTTTTTCGAAAAACCGTTTGGTTTTTCCGTCGGTTTTTTTAGTTTCGTTTTTTAAATAGATCGGTTTTTCCGGTTTATTTAAATAGCGAGCGTTCGTCCGTTCGTTCGTTCTAGCGAACGTTCGTCGTTTTTTTCTTTTTCTCGGATTAAATCCGCGATGTTTCTGATCGCGATTCCTGATCCGATTTTCGTTTTAGTATAACTTTTCGCTCGTTTATCGGAATCAGACGATTCAAGCGCCTGTAGTTTCATCTCGAAACCCTCTATCCGTTTAACCAACTTAAACAAGATTTTGCTACTGTAAAATTTGCCCTAAATCCAGATTTCTAGAACGAAGTTGTTTTCTTTCGCCGTTTGACTTTCGTTGTTTCGTTCAATTTGATTCATTTTGCCAACCGGAGTTCTTAAGTTGAACCTTCTGGTTAGATCTCTTATTTGAGTTTTACCCGTGCATTACATGAGTACTTATTGTATGCTTGTTTGTTTTTCTGCGATAGAATACCCGGAGTGCGCCGCTTGTTACTTCGAATCTCTAGGTTTCGCGGATCATCAGCAAGGCAAGTAACACTTTGATCATACCTTTTCTACTACCCAGTTTTATTGCATTAGATCAAATCCTCACACATTGCATGATTAGGATTCTAATTAAATTGTGGGATGGGAAGTAGTTGAGGTAGTACCTATTACCTGTTTATTATCAAACCTTTGGGAGTTACTTCCGCGTTTGCTTATTATGCCATGCTATGCTAGTAGACGTGGATTGGGTGAGTGATATCCATGATAGATGTGAGTTTGTTAATTAATGGTTTATCTAAGGTGGCAACTTAAACACACATCTGGGTGGATTGAGGCACCTGGGTATTCCAGGACTTGCCTGTTTTCTTTCGGACCGCCACCCAGGCTCAAAGGGATCATGAGACTATTCATACTAGAAACTTCCGTGTGCACCCACAAGCTATTATGGGCTCTAGCATAGTTGACTAAGTCGTGCGAACTCTTATAGTGGTAGACTAGCAGATGTAGGGATGTAGGTGGTACGGTCTACCCGATCGTAAGGTGCTAGCGCTTCTGAAAGACTATGTCTCGGTCATCCGTCTTCTCAAACACCTTGTAGTGCGAGAAACCAAACGGAGGCGATCGAGTCTTGTGGGGAAAAGTGTGCAAACCTCTGCAGAGTGTAATAAACTAATCATGGTTAGCCGTGTCCCCGGTTATGGACATCTTGAGTATCTACTACCTAGATTATCATGTGAATCTCAACATGTTACTCTAAATTAATTTTGTTGGGTTTTGTTTAATGATGATGCTTAATTGGGATTGAGGATGCTGTCAACCATTCTCAATGTTTAACAACTACCATGATAGTAATTGAATTTATTCCTTTGAAGTAGGGAAAAATTGGCTTTACGCAAAACTGTAACCATAGAGCTTTCCACCAGCCAAATATGCATATAGTATAGTTGTTTCATTCCATTACCCTCTATGTGTTACATTGCCAGCATATTCCATGTGCTGACCCATTTCGGGCTACAATGTTAATGTTGCAGACTTTTCAGACAACGATTAAGGAGTTTTTAGGTCGTGGTTCTATACTCAGTGATGCCGTTGGAGTTGATGGACTCACTTATTTTCCAAGCCTTCCGCTATTATCATTATTAGATGGCCTTAAGCCATATTAATTGTAATAAGTTCTCTATTGAGACACTCGATGTAATAAGTGTGTGATTGTTACTCTGTTATAAATCCTCCGGGTACTGTGTGGTGTCAGCATTACTGATCCAGGGATGACACCGGAGCACAGAGATCAGACTGTTTGAGGTCTGGTCGCTACAGAAAGAGAACCTTGGGTTCAGAAACCCATGCCTTTTCCTCCCAAACCATCCAAGAAAAAGGATGATGAGGATTTTGAGCGCTTTGCTGAAATGATTAGACTTATATTTTTGCGTATGCGATTGACTGATATACTCAAAACAAATCCTTATGCTAAGTACATGAAAGATATTATTACAAATAAAAGAAAGGTACCGGAAGCTGAAGTTTCCACCATGCTTGCCAATTATACTTTTAAGGGTGGAATACCAAAGAAACTTGGAGATCCAGGAGTACCTACTATACCATGCTCCATTAAAAGAAACTATGTTAAAACTGCTTTATGTGATCTTGGAGCCGGTGTTAGTGTTATGCCTCTCTCTTTATATCGTAGACTTGATTTGAATAAGTTGACACCTACTGAAATATCTTTGCAAATGGCTGATAAAGCAACTATTATACCTCTCGGTATTTGTGAGGTTGTGCCTGTTGTAGTTGCAAACGTTACTATTTTGACGGACTTTGTTATTCTTGATATTCTTGAGGACGATAGTATGTCTATTATTCTTGGAAGACCTTTTCTTAATACTACAGGGGCTGTTATTGATTGCAACAAAGGCAATGTCACTTTTCATGTTAATGGTAATGAGCATATGGTACACTTTCTGAGGAAACAACCTCAAGTTCATAGTATCAATTCTATCGGAAAAATTCCATCGATTATATTTGGAGGTTTTGAATTTCCTCTTCCTACTCTCAAGAAGAAATATGATATACTTATTATTGGGGATGTGCATATCCCTGTTGAGGTAACCTAGTGTTATTCAAAATTTCTCTGGTTTCATGTTAATCAGAATGGGTTTGTTAACAAGACTTGATCAACCTTGTTAGTGGATTCCTTTTGACGAGCATGAGATGGATGAAATTAGAAGCACAACCTTCTGTACCCTCTCTATACTTTCTGTTATTTAGTTGAAATAAAGTAAAAATAAATAATGTTCTGTCTGTTATCTGATTATCCGTGCAATATAAAAGTACCTCGAAAATAAAAGTTCTCCAAATGCCCTGAAAATTAAATATGATTTTATAGAATATTAGAAGATTTATGGAACAAAGAGCACACCAGGGGGGCCAACCACCTTGCCACGAGGTGGAGGGCGCGCCCCCTGCCTTGTGGGCCCATGGTGGCCCTCCTCCACTTATTCTTCCAGCCACACACTTCATATTCCTCCCCCAAACACGAAAAACTAACTCAAACTCAAGTCCAAGCTTGTTTTGCTGCCATTTTCGATCTCCTTGCTCAAAGCACCTCTCACAAAACTGCTTGGGGAGATTGTTCCTTGGTATGTGACTCCTCCATTGGTCCAATTAGTTTTTGTTCTAGTGCTTTATTCATTGCAAATTTGTGTTGCTTACGCGACCCTGTTTTTGAGCTTGCATGTCAAATTTATATGGTCAAAAGTAGTTTTGATGCATGATATAGGCCCTAGGCACTTGTAGCAGTAGTTGCTATCAATATTATTGAGTTTGGTTTACTTTTATTTTGAAGTTACTAAAAATTTCAGAATTTTTTCAGAAAATGATGAGGAGATTATTGAGGGGCTCATCAAGCCAAAGCTCGACGGAAAAGGCACCGAAGCCTAAGTATAATTTGTCGCACACCGCAGAGGTTCGGGCATGTGAATGGCCTTCTGAGGATTTCTTGAGAGCGGCCGGGATTTATGAAGATTTTCATGAGTTGGCTCATAATGCAGGCCTCACCGCTTTCCTCCACCACCAATGCGATTAGTATCTCTTACTCACAAATACCTTTGTGCAAAACTTTCATTTCCATTCTAGGAACTCGCCACCTACGTTGGAGTTTCATTTATATGATGAGCATAAGGAGATGTCACTTTATGATTTTTGTCAGATTTGTTTAGTCCCTTTTGGGGGCAAGACAGAAGAACCACATCATGATGATGTGAAGGGATTTATTAATACTATCACTGTAGGGGAAACTAGGAAGATTTCCGATGCACGAATCACTAGCATACATTTTCCTGTCTTACATTACTTTGCATTATTTGCTAGTCGTTGCTTAATTGGTCGCGGAAACTCTGGAAACCTTAGTATCCCTGATATCATTATTTTTCTCCAAGGTTTATATAGTGATAACACTTTTAGTATGTGCGGCATTATTGCTAGACGGTTAAGTATGAACCGTACTAAGGGTCCCATCTTTGGAGGCATATATGCCACACGCCTAGCTGCACATTTTAACATACCTATTAGGCATGCTGAGAAGGAGGAAAAAGTGCTGCCTCGTGTTTATTTAGATTATAAAAGTATGGTGGCACATGATTTTATTGTTAAGAATAGGGCAGGAGAGCTTAAATATCAATTGTTCTTTAATAAACATCATCCTGAGACCATTACCTTGCCTGCTCCTGCTTTGTTTGATTTGACTGTAGGCAAGTACCTTGTTCCGTTGAGGGCTATCCACACCTACCGAAACCCTGCACCAGCCGAGGAGCCAAAACCGGAACCACAGTTTGATCCTTCATGACAGTCTAAGTATTAGTGGGATCCGGAGATGATTGCCAACTAGTGGCAATCGGAGCCTTCTTCTTCCTCATCACAGTACGACCCCAACAACTATTATTATGGATATCAGCCAGGCCAGCCGTGGCCACAGACCAACTTAGGCCAAAATCCTAAGCTTGGGGGGAGTACGTATTTCTCACTGACATTACATTTATGTTCACACACACTCATTGCCAGATGTCGGTGCTCATACTTTTTCATTGTATCATCCATGCTAGTTTATTTTCTTTTATGCTTTCCTTTTGTGTGTTTGATGAACCTTAAGAAAAAAACCAAAAAAATAGTTGTAGCTTTTAATTAATTTACTTTCCATGCTTGTAGTAGTAATTAAAAAGAAAACCCCCAAAAAATTTCCCGTTCTTCTTTTGCTTGTTGGGAGCTTTCCCGTGTAAATAGTTTTATTTCTTTTATTTTCTTTGGGGGTCAGTAGGAGAAGACCATGATTAAATTGTTGAAGTGTCTCTTATATGCATTATTGTTTATCTAACAAAAGAGCCCATATTGCCTTATCTTCTCCTGTTTATTGAATACTCGCAGATTCCAGCTTAGTCCAATGCACGTGCACTCTTATTATTATTAACATTGTTCGGTCATGCAAGTGAAAGGCAATTATGATGATATATGATGGACTGACTAAGATGAGAAAAGTTGGTGTGAACTCGACCTCTTTTGTTTTTGTAAATATGATGAGTTCATCGTTCTTGATTCAGCTTGTTATGAATAAACATGTTTGCAATGACAATTAGAGATCATAGTTGATTATGCCATGCTTGATTAGCTATGAGTTATAATGGTTTACCTTGCATGCCAACATGCTATTAAAATTTTTATGATGTGGTATGATAGGGTGGTATCCTCCTCTGAATGATTTAAATGACTTGATTTGGCACATGTTCACGCATGTAGTTGAAACAAATCAACATAGCCTTCACGATATTTATGTTCATGATGGATTATATCCTACTCATACTTGCATCCCATGTTTATTAATTTTAATGCATGTACATGGCTGTTGTCACTCTCTAGTTGGTCGCTTCCCAGTCTTTTGCTAGCCTTCACCTGTACTAAGCGGGAATACTGCTTGTGCATCCAAACTCCTTAAACCCCAAAGTTATTCCACATGAGTCCACCATACCTTCCTATATGCGGTATCTACCTGCCGATCCAAGTAAATTTGTATTTGCCAAACTCTAAACCCTCAAATAATCATCCTGTTTTGTATGCTCGAATAGCTCATGTATCAACTAGGGATGTCTGTATCTTCCATGTTAGGCGGGTTATTCTCAAGAGGACTGGACTCCGCTCCTCACTCACGAGATAAAGGGCTGGTCACCGAGATGCCCAGTCCCATGCTTTATGCAAACTAAATCAAAATAATTGCAAACAAAACTCCCCCTGGGACCTGATGTATGTTGGAGGCACTCGTTGTTTCGAGCAAGCCATGGATTGATGTTTGTTGGTGGAGGGGGGTATAAACTTTACCATTCTGTTTGGGAACCGCCTATAATGTGTGTAGCATGGAAGATATCGCCACCTCTTGGTTGTTATGTTGACAATGAAAGTATACCGCTCAAAATATTATTTGCCTCTATTTCAAAACCGAGCTCCGGCACCTCTACAAATCCCTGCTTCCCTCTGCGAAGGGCCTATCTATTTACTTTTATGTTGAGTCATCACCCTCTTATTAAAAAGCACTAGCTGGAGAGCGCAACTGTCATTTGTATTCATTACTGTTAGTTTATATTGGGTGTGACTATGACTGGATCTCTTTTACCATGAATTACAATGTCTAGTCAGTCCTTGGTCTTTAATGGTGCTTTGCATTTATGTTTTGCGGTCTCAGAAAGTGCTAGCGAGATACCATCTTGTTATATCATATTATGATTGTTTTGAGAAAGTGTTGTCATCCGAGATTTATTATTATGGCTCGCTAGTTGATTATGCTATTGATATGGGTAATCATGAGACCTGAGTTATTGCAAATGTGGTCAGTTATAATCTTTGCTAAAAACTTGAATGCTAGCTTGACATATTTACAACAACAAGAGCAAACAGAGTTTGTAAAAGTTTTTCTTTATTTCTTTCAGATTGTCAACTGAATTGCTTGAGGACAAGCAAGGGTTTAAGCTTGGGGGAGTTGATATGTCTCCAACATATCTACTTTTCCAAACACTTTTGCCCTTGTTTTGGACTCTAACTTGTATGATTTGAATGGAACTAACCCGGACTGACGCTGTTTTCTGCAGAATTGCCATGATGTTGTTTTATGTGCAGAAAACAAAAGTTCTCGGAATGACCTGAAACTCCACGGGATATCTTACAATAAATAATAAAAAATCCTCGCCAAAGATGAAGACCAGGGGGCCCACACCCTTCTCACGAGGGTGGGGGGCGCCCCCCCTAGGGCGCGCCCCCTACCTCGTGGGCCCCCTGGAAACCCCCCGACTCCAACTCCAACTCTATATAACTGCTTTCGCGGAGAAAAAAATCGAAGAGAAGAAATCATCGCGTTTTACGATACGTAGCCACTGCCAAGCCCTAAAACCTTTCGGGAGGGCTGATTTGGAGTCCGTTCTGGGCTCCGGAGAGGGGGATTCGTCGCCGTCGTCATCATCAACCATCCTCCATCACCAATTTCATGATGCTCACCGCCGTGCATGAGTAATTCCATTGTAGGCTTGCTGGACGGTGATGGGTTGGATGAGATTCACCATGTAATCGATTTAGTTTTGTTAGGGTTTGATCCCTAGTATCCACTATGTTCTGAGATTGATGTTGTTATGACTTAGCTATGCTTAATGCTTGTCACTAGGGCCCGAGTGCCATGATTTCAGATCTGAACCTATTATGTTTTCATCAATATATGAGAGTTCTAGATCCTATCTTGCAAGTCTATAGTCACCTATTATGTGTTATGATCCGTTAACCCCGAAGTGACAATAATCGGGATACTTACCGGTGATGACGGTAGTTTGAGGAGTTCATGTATTCACTATGTGCTAATGCTTTGTTCTGGTTCTCTATTAAAAGGAGGCCTTAATATCCCTTAGTTTCCATTAGGACCCCGCTACCACGGGAGGGTAGGACAAAAGATGTCATGCAAGTTCTTTTCCATAAGCATGTATGACTATATTCCGAATACATGCCTACATTACATTGACGAATTGGAACTAGTTCTGTGTCACCCTATGTTATGACTGTTACATGATGAACCGCATCTGGCATAATTATCCATCATTTATCCAATGCCTACGAGCTTTCCATATACTGGTTTACGCTTATTTACTTTCCCGTTGCTATTGTTACAATCACTACAAAATACCAAAAACACTACTTTGCTTTCATTACTCTTTTGTTATCGTTACCATCACTATCATATTACTTTGCTACTAAACACTTTGCTGTAGATACTAAGTTTCCAGGTGTGGTTGAATTGACAACTCAGCTGCTAATACTTGAGAATATTCTTTGGCTCCCCTTGTGTCGAATCAATAAATTTGGGTTGAAAACTCTACCCTCGAAAGTTGTTGCGATCCCCTATACTTGTGGGTTATCAATCATCTTCGATCCTTATGCGCTCGTGTTGAAACCCCAACTGGCCTAGTTGACGGGAAATCTTTAGATGAGCATGCTCATTTTGTGCGTCACCGTTTGTCTGAAAAAGGGAAACTCCTATGGAATCAAATAAACAAATTGTTGTGTTATGCTTGGAATCTTTGTGAAATTCATGATTTTACTTGTTGCTCTAAGAACCCTAAAAACACCTCCCCTACCTATGTGAGTTTAATGATAATGAAATCTTATCTTCTTATGCAAAGGGTGTTTATAGTTACTATGATATCGAACAAATTGAAAATTTGTTGCTTTTAAGGGTGTTTATGAAGTTGCTTCTTTGATTGAAAAGTATGCTACTACTCTCTACGAATCTAAATTTTTTGACATACTTAAATATTTCTATGAAAACTATGCTCATAATGTCTATGTCAAAGAATTTATTGAGAGAATGACCGTTGCTTTGGAAGAAAATAATGATATGCATGAATATATAGATAATGACGATTCCGATGATTTGATTGAAATATCCCTTGATGAACATGATGCTTGCTATTCTTGTGGCCATGATGCCAATATTTGTGAAGATGAATTTGCTATAGTTCCTTATGTTAAACTTGAGATCGTTGCTATTGCACCCATACTTGGTAGTTCCTTCGATGAAAAGCATGATTGCAATGATGTTATCATAAATTCTATTGATGACAATTGTGCTAATAATATGCAAAACCCTAAGCTTGGGGATGCTAGTTTTTCTATGTCTACTACTTGTTGCAATGATCATGATTGGGGTGATTCTTCTTATGATCTTGAAAATTTATATAAGCCCCGTGATGAATATGAGATTGATAATAGTGTTTTCTATAACATTGAAAGTGGGATTGGAGAGGTCATAACTTTAGTTAATGTTAATCCCACTATTTTGGAAGAGTGTCAACTTTGCATGCATATGGATCATGTTGAAAATATTTTATGTGATAGCTATTTTGTTGAATTTGATTATGATCCTACATGTAATTATTATGAGAGAGGAAAAATATGGTGGTAGAAATTTTCATGTTACTAAATTACCTCTCGTTATGTTGAGATTGCTACTGTTTCTTTCTGCTTCCTTGCATATGCTAGTTTTTGCTTGCCTTGCTAATTTGTTTGCCTATAAGATGCCTATGAATAGGAAGTATGTTATACTTAGATGTGTTTGTCACGTGTTTTATGATGCTCTCTTTGTGCTTCAATTCTTGTCTTTCATGTGAGCTTTGTTGAAATCGTATGCCTAGCTAGGGGCGTTAAACGATAGCGCTTGTTGGGAGGCAACCCAATCTTATTTTTTCCTTGCTTTTTGCTCCTGTTTAGTAATAAATAATTTTTCTAGCCTCTGTTTAGGTTGTGTTTTTTGTTTTTAATTAGTGTTTGTGCCAAGTAGAACCGTTGGGAAGACTTGGGGAAAGTCTTGATATCTTGCTGTAAAAAATAGAAACTTTAGCACTCACGAGAACTGCTGCCATTTTTATTTGGGAAGGGATATTTAGTTAATTCTTTTAGAAGATGATTAATAGATAAATTATTTACGTCCAGCAATTTATTTTTGAACTTTTGGGGTTCCAGATCTTGCGCTAGCTACAGATTACTACAGACTGTTCTGTTTTTGACAGATTCTGTTTTTCGTGTGTTGTTTGCTTATTTTGATGAATCTATGGCTAGTAAAATAGTTTATAAACCATAGAGAAGTTGGAATACAGTAGGTTTAACACCAATATAAATAAAGAATGAGTTCATTACAGTACCTTGAAGTGGTCTTTTGTTTTCTTTCACTAACGGAGCTCACGAGATTTTCTACTTTAAGTTTTGTGTTGTGAAGTTTTCAAGTTTTGGGTAAAGATTTGATGGATTATGGAACAAGGAGTGGAAAGAGCCTAAGCTTGCGGATGCCCATGGCACCCCCAAGATAATCTAAGGACACCTAAAAGCCAAAGCTTGGGGATGCCACGGAAGGCATCCCCTCTTTTCGTCTACTTCTATCGGTAACTTTACTTGGAGCTATATTTTTATTCACCACATGATATGTGTTTTGCTTGGAACATATTGTATTATTTGAGTCTTTATTTGTTAGTTTACCACAATCATCCTTGCTGTACACACATTTTGAGAGATCCATACATGATTTGGAATTTTTTAGAATACTCTATGTACTTCACTTATATCTTTTAGAGCACGGTGGTGGATTTGTTTTATAGAAACTATTGATCTATCATGCTTCACTTAGATTATTTTGAGAGTCTTAAATAGCATGGTAGTTTGCTTAAATAATCCTTATATGCTAGGTATTCAAGATTAGTAAAAAAAATCCTAGGAGTGTTTTGAATACTAAGAGATGTTTGATGATTGATGATTGTTTTGAGATATGGAGGTAATAATATCAAAGTCGTGCTAGTTGAGTAGTTGTGAATTTGAGAAGTGCTTGTGTTGAAGTTTGAAAGTCCCGTAGCATGCACGTATGGTAAACGTTATGTAAAAAATTTGAAACATGAGGTGTTATTTGATTGTCTTCCTTATGAGTGGCGGTCGGGGACGAGCGATGGTCTTTTCCTACCAATCTATCCCCTAGGAGCATGCGCATAGTGCCGAGGTTTTTGATGACTTGTAGATCTTTGCAATAAGTATGTGAGTTATTTATGACTAATGTTGAGTCCATGGATTATACACACTCTCACCCTTCCATCATTGCTATCCTCTTCGGTACCGTGCATTGCCCTTTCTCACATTGAGAGTTGGTGCAAACTTTGCCGGTGCATCCAAACCCCGTGATATGATACGCTCTTTCACACATAAACCTCCTTATATCTTCCTCAAAACAGCCACCATACCTACCTATTATGGCATTTCCATAGCCATTCCGAGATATATTGCCATGCAACTTTCCACCATTCTGTTTATCATGACACATTCATCATTGTCATATTGCTTAGCATGATCATGTAGTTGAGATAGTATTTGTGGCAAAGCCAACGTTCACAATTCTTTCATAAATGTCACTCTTGGTACATTGCATATCCTGGTACACCGCCGGAGGCATTCATATAGATTCATCTTTTGTTCTAGCATCGGGTTGTAATCATTGAGTTGTAAATAAATAGAAGTGTGATGATCATCATTTTCTAGAGCATTGTCCCAAGTGAGGAAATAAAAAAAGAGAGAGAAAGGCCATATAAAAAGGGAAAAGGCCTAAATAAAAAAAATATGAGAGAAAAAGAGAGAAGGGACAATGCTACTATCCTTTGCCACACTTGTGCTTCAAAGTAGCACCATAACCTTCATGATAGAGAGTCTCTTGTTTTGTCATTTTCATATACTAGTGGGAAATTTTCATTATAGAACTTGGCTTGTTTATTCCAACAATGGGCCTCCTCAAGTGCCATAGGTCTTCGTGAGCAAGCAAGTTGGATGCACACCCACTTAGTTTCTTTTGTTGAGCTTTCATACATTTATAGATCTAGTGCATCCGTTGCATGGCAATCCCTACTCCTTGCATTAACATCAATCGGTGGGTGAGGGAGTCCTGGATTAGGGGGTATCCGGACAGCCGGATTACATCCTTTGGCCGGACTGTTGGACCATGAAGATACAATATTAAAGACTTCGTCCCGTGTCCGGATGGGACTCTACTTGGCATGGAAGGCAAGCTAGGCAATACGGATATGTATATCTCCTCCTTTGTAACCGACCTTGTGTAACCCTAGCCCCCTCTGGTGTCTATATAAACCGGAGGGTTTTAGTCCGTAGGACAACATACAATCATACCATAGGCTAGCTTCTAGGGTTTAGCCTCTCCGATCTCGTGTTAGATCAACTCATGTACTACTCATATTATCAAGAATAATCAAGCAGGACATAGGGTTTTACCTCCATCAAGAGGGCCCGGACCTGGGTAAAACATCGTGTCCCCTGCATCATGTTACCATATGCCTTAGACGCATAGTTCGGGACCCCCTACCCGAGATCCGTCGGTTTTGACACCGACAGTGGGCATCTCCATAGCCAATTGATTAGAATCGTTGATGTGAGACCTTCTCCCTTTTTGTCTTCTCCACATAACCCCCATCATCATATTCTATTCCACCCATAGTGCTATGTCCATGGCTCGCGCTCATATATTGCGTGAAAGTTTATAGGTCTGAGATTGCTAAGGTATGAAACAATTGCTTGGCTTGTCATCGGGGTTGTGCATGATGAGAGCATTCTTGTGTGACGAAAATGGAGCATGCCTAAACTATATGATTTTGTAGGGATGAACTTTCTTTGGCCATGTTATTTTGAGAAGACATAATTGCTTTGTTAGTATGCTTGAAGTATTATTATTTTTATGTCAATATGAACTTTTGTCTTGAATCTTTCGAATCTGAATATTCATACCACAATTAAGAAGAATTACATTAAAATTATGCCAAGTAGCACTCCGCATCAAAAATTCTATTTTTATCATTTACCTACTCGAGGACGAACAGGAATTAAGCTTGGGGATGCTTGATACGTCTCCAACATATCTATAATTTTTGATTGCTCCATGCTATATTATCTACTGTTTTGGACATTATTGGGCTTTATTATCCACTTTTATAATATTTTTGGCATGAACCTATTAACCGGAGGCCCAGCCCAGAATTGCTGTTTTTTTGCCTATTTTAGGGTTTCGAGGAAAAGGAATATCAAACGGAGTCCAAACGGAATGAAACCTTCGGGAACGTGATTTTCTCACCGAACATGTTCCAGGAGACTTGGACCCTACGTCAAGACACAAAGGAGGAGGCCACGAGGTAGGGGGCGCGCCTACCCCCCCACCTCAGGCACGCCCTCCACCCTCGTGGGCCCCCTTTTGCTCCACCGGCGTACTCCTTCCTCCTATATATACCTACGTACCCCCAAACGATCAGATACGGAGCCAAAACCCTAATTCCACCACCGCAACTTTCTATATCCACGAGATCCCATCTTGGGGCATGTTCCGAAGCTCCACAGAGGGGGCATCGATCACGGAGGACTTCTACATCATCACCATAGCCCCTCCGATGAAGTGTGAGTAGTTCACCTCTGACCTACAGGTCCATAGTTATTAGCTAGATGGCTTCTTCTCTCCTTTTGGATCTCAATACAATGTTCTCCCCCTCTCTCGTGGAGAACTATTCGATGTAATCTTCTTTTTGCGGTGTGTTTGTTGAGACCGATGAATTGTGGGTTTATGATCAAGTCTATCTATGAACAATATTTGAATCTTCTCTGAATTCTTTTATGTATGATTGGTTATCTTTGCAAGTCTCTTCAAATTATCAGTTTGGTTTGGCCTACTAGATTGATCTTTCTTGGAATGGGAGAAGTGCTTAGCTTTGGGTTCAATCTTGCGGTGTCCTTTCCCAGTGACAGTAGGGGCAGCAAGGCACGTATTGTATTGTTGCCATCGAGGATAACAAGATTGGGTTTTCATCATATTGCATGAGTTTATCCCTCTACATCATGTCCTCTTGCTTAAGGCGTTACTCTGTTTTCATTAACTTAATACTCTAGATGCATGCTGGATAGCGGTCGATGAGTGGAGTAATAGTAGTAGATGTAGGCAGGAGTCAGTCTACTTGTCTCGGATGTGATTCCTATATACATGATCATACCCAGATATTCTCATAACTATGCTCAATTCTGTCAATTGCTCAACAGTAATTCGTTCACCCACCGTAGAATACTTATGCTCTTGAGAGAAGCCACTAGTGAAACCTATGCCCCCCCGGGTCTATCTTCATCATATTAATCTTCCAATAGTTAGTAATTTCCTTTGCCTTTTACTTTGCATCTTTATCATAAAAATACCAAAAATATTATCTTATCATATCTATCAGATCTCACTCTCATAAGTGGCCGTGTAGGGATTGACAACCCCTTATCGCATTGGTTGCGAGGATTTATTTGTTTTGTGCAGGTACGAGGGACTCGCGTGTAGCCTCCTACTGGATTGATACCTTGGTTCTCAAAACTGAGGGAAATACTTATGCTACTCTGCTGCATCATCCCTTCCTCTTCGGGGAAAAACCAACGCAGTGCTCAAGAGGTAGCAAAGAACATCGATGAGAACTTTGTATTGAGAATCAAAGAGAGAGAAGAAGCCATCTAGCTACTAGCTATGGACCCGTAGGTCTGAAGTAAACTACTCACGCTTCATCGGAGAGGCAATGGTGTTGATGTAGAAGCCCTCTGTGATCGATTCCCCCTCCAACAGGACGCCGGAAAAGGCCCCAAGATGGGATCTTGTGGGTACAGAAGGTTGCGCCGGTGGAAAAGTGGTTTCATGGCTCCCTTGGATGTTTTGGGGGTATAAGAGTATATATAGGCGAAATAATTAGGTCAGGGGAGCTACGAGGGGCCCACAAGGTCGGGGGCGCGCCCTCCACCCTTGTGGCTGCCTCGAGGCTCCTCTGAGTTGCACTCCAAGTCTCCTGGGTGTCTTCTGGTCCAAGAAAAATCATCGCGAAATTTTTATTCCGTTTGGTATTCCTTTTCTGCAAACCTCTAAAACTAGGAAAAAAACAGAAACTTGCACTTGGCTCTAGGTTAATAGTTTAGTCCCAAAAATCATATAAAATAGCATATTAATGCATATATATTCCAAAATAAATCTATATAATTTTTTTATCACATTTGGACTTCATTTGATATGGATATTCTGTGAAACAGAAAACATGCAACAAACAGGAACTAGCACTCGGCACTGGATCAATATATTAGTCCCAAAAATAATATAAAATGTTGCCAAAAGTATATGAAAGTTGTAGAATATTGGCATGAAACAATCAAAAATTATAGATATGACGAAGACGTATCAACATCCCCAAGCTTAATTCCTGCTCGTGCTCGAGTAGGTAAATGTTAAAAAAGATAATTTTTTATGTGGAATGCTACCTAGCATAATCTTGATCATATAATCTAATCATGGCATTAATATTAAAACACGAGTGATTCAAGCAATAGACTATAATTTGATATAAAAACATCAATACTCAGGCATCCTAACAAATAATCATGTCTTTCAAAATATCAATGCTAAAGAGCGTTATCCCTACAAAATCATGAAGCCTTGTCATGCTCCATCTTGTTAACACAAAGTATTTATCATGTACTACCCCGGTGTCAGCCAAGCAATTGGTTCATACTTTTTAACGCGCTTCAGCTTTTTCAACCCCCACGCAATACATGAGCTCAAGCAATGGATATAGCACTATGGGTGGAATAGAATACGGTGGTAGAGATTAATATGGAGAAGACAAAAAAAAAGAAAGTCTCACATCGACGTGGCTAATCAACGGGCTATGGAGATGCCCATCAATTGATGTCAATGCGAGGAGTAGGGATTGCCATGCAATAGATGCACTAAATCCTTTCAAGTATATAAGGTGTATTGTTTTCCATGCAAGTCAACCATTTGAATGTTTGACCAAGATTACAGAATAAATTAACAATATCTGCAATACCAAATAGATAAAATATGAAACTACTTTTCATGATGGATCAAATGATATAAATTTTGCAAAGTGTGTATTTATATATATTTTTTTTCTAAAAACTCGGTCAAACATGGCCTTGTTTGACTTTTGAAAATACAAATACACCTTATATAAAGGAACGGAGGGATGTAAGTGTATGAAAGCTCAACATGAAACTAATTGGGTGTGCATCCAACTTGCTTGCTCGAAGACCTCGGGCATTTGAGGAAGCCAGCCATCATCGGAATATACAAGACAAGTTCTACAATGAAAAATTCCCACTAGTATATGAAAGTGACAACATAGGATACTGTCTATATGAAAAGCATGGTGCTACTTTGAAGAACAAGTGTGATAAAGGATAGTAAAATTGCCCCTTCTCTCTTTTTCTCTCATTTTTTTGTTTTTCCTTTTTCTTTTTTTGTTGGGCTCTTTTTGGCCTCTTTTTTTCTTTTTTTGTTTGGAGTCTCATCCCTACTTGTGGGTGAATCATCGTGTCCATCATCCTTTCCTCACTAGGACAATGATCTAATAATAAATAATGATGATCATCACACTTCTATTTACTTACAACTCGATATCTAGAACAATATGACTCTATATGGATGCCTCTGGCAGTGTACCAGGATGTGCAATGATCTAGCGTAGGAATGATATCAAAAAAGGAAAAGCCATGAAAATATCATGCTAGCTATCTTACGATCATGCAAAGCAATATGACAATGAATGCTGAAGTCATGTATATGATGATGATGGAAGTTGCATGACAATATATCTCGGAATGGCTATGGAAATGCCATAATAGGTAGGTGTGGTGGCTGTTTTGAGGAAGATATAAGGAGGCTTATGTGTGATAGATTGTATCATATCACGGGGTTTGGAAGCACCGGCGAAGTTTGCACTGACTCTCGAGGTGAGAAAGGGCAATGCATGTTACCGAAGAGGCTATAGCAAATTGCGGAAAGGTGAGAGTGTGTATAATCCATGGACTCACATTAGTCATAAAGAACTCAAATACTTATTGCGGAAGTTTATGAGCCCTCGAAGCAAAGTACTACTACGCATGCATTAACCATCGCACGCCCCGGACCTCTACGCAAAGGAAGACAATCAATAATAAGTCATTGATGACCCACAAGTATAGGGGATCTATCGTAGTCCTTTCAATAAGTAAGAGTGTTGAACCCAACGAGGAGCAGAAGGAAATGATAAGTGGTTTCCAGCAAGGTATTCTCTGCAAGTACTGAAATAAGTGGTAACAAGTAGTTTTGTGATAGGATAATTTGTAACGAGCAACAAGTAACAAAAGTAAATAAAGTGCAGCAAGGTGGCCCAATCCTTTTTGTAGCAAAGGACAAGCCTGGACAAACTCTTATATAGAGAAAAGCGCTCCCGAGGACACATGGGAATATCGTCAAGCTAGTTTTCATCACGCTCATATGATTCGCGTTCGGTACTTCGATAATTTGGTATGTGGGTGGACCGGTGCTTGGGTACTGCCCTTACTTGGAGAAGCATCCCACTTATGATTAACCTCTATTGCAAGCATCCGCAACTACAACAAAAGTATTAAGGTTAACCTAACCATAACATGAAACATATGGATCCAAATCAGCCCCTTACGAAGCAACGCATAAACTAGGGTTTAAGCTTCTGTCACTCTAGCAACCCATCATCTACTTATTACTCCCTAATGCCTTCCTCTAGGCCCAAACAATGGTGAAGTGTCATGTAGTCGACGTTCACATAACACCACTAGAGGAGAGACAACATGCATCTCATCAAAATATCGAACGAATACCAAATTCACATGACTACTAATAGCAAGACTTCTCCCATGTCCTCAGGAACAAAAGTAACTACTCACAAAGCATAAACATGTTCATAATCAGAGGGGTATTAATATGCATATAGGATCTGAACATATGATCTTCCACCAATTAAACCAACTAGCATCAACTACAAGGAGTAATTAACACTACTAGCACCAATCCCGGACTAGGAGACAAGAATTGGATACAAGAGATGAACTAGGGTTTTGAGAGGAGATGGTGCTGATGAAGATGTTGATGGAGATTTCCCTCTCCTGATGAGAGGAGCGTTGGTGATGACGATGGCGATGATTTCCCCCTCCGGGAGGGATTTTCCCCCGGTAGAACAGCTCCGCCAGAGCCCTAGATTGGTTCTGCCAAGGTTCCGCCTCGTGGTGGCGGAGTTTTGTCCGAGAAGATGGCTTATTATTTTTTCCCATCGAAAGACTTCATATAGCAGAAGATGGCCACCAGAGGGCCACCAGGGGGCCCACGAGGTATGGGGCACGCCCAGGGGGGTAGGGCGCGCCCCCACCCTCGTGGGCAGGGTGTGGCCCCCTGGTGAATTTCTTCCACTGAGTATTTTTTATATATTCTGAAAATGTTTTTTGTGAAGTTTCAGGACTTTTGGAGCTGTGTAGAATAGGTCTCTAATATTTTCTCCTTTTCCAGCCCAGAATCCCAGCTGCCGGCATTCTCCCTCTTTATGTAAACCTTGTAAAATAAGAGAGAATAGGCATAAGTATTGTGACATAATGTGTAATAACAGCCCATAATGCAATAAATATCGATATAAAAGCATGATGCAAAATGGACGTATCAACTCCCCCAAGCTTAGACCTCGCTTGTCCTCAAGCGAAAAGCCGAAATCAAAAAATATGTCCACATGTTTAGAGATAGAGGTGTCGATAAAAATAAAATACAGACATGAGGGCATCATGATCATTCTTAGAACATCAACTTATATAATTCTTGCCATATGATTTCTTATGCTAGAGTAATAATTCAATCACAATTTCAAGTATGAATCATAAACTTCTTTGCACTACAAAAAAAGACACATCCGTGATATTTTGGGCCGAACGGAATTTTTTTCTGTCATACATATGACACTTCTATGACGATAATTGTGACAAAACCCGGTATCATCATAGATGTGGTGGGCTCCTACTTCTATGACAAAAAATCATGACAGAAAATGGGCTTTTCGTCCTGGGAGGCCCGGAGACGCAGCTGCATGACATTCTTTGGGCCGTCCATGACGGAAAAAACCATGGTAGAAGCGAGGGGGGGATTTCGGGGAGTTCCCGGTTACTGTGGGAGGTCGGGGGCCGAGCGATGCGCGCTTCTCTCATACACGTACACGCGTGTGTGCGAGGCATTGGCTCTAACTGAACCCGAGCGAGGCATTGGGCTCTAACTGAACCCGAGCGATTGCCCTGCAGGCTACGCGTTACTGAACCCGAGCGATCGATCGATGGCTGTTAACTGAACCCGATCGAGCAATTCCTTTGCTACTGCTGCTAACTGAAGCCGATCGATGCTCCCTCTAGATGAACAGTGAGCGTTTTGGGGGGGGGGGTGGATGAAAGTTCCCGGTGGGGTTGGATGAACAGGACCCCGTGGTGTTGCCTCTGGATGAACAGGACCCCGATCGATCAAGCCGGATGGGGCTGGATGAACAGGACCCCGTGGAGAGCTGGATGAACAGGACCACCCCGTGGAGGGCAGGATGAACAGTAGACGGTGGAGGGAAGGATGAATAGTAGCCCGTGAAGGGGTGGTTGAACAGGAGCCCATGGAGTAGCGCGCGGTGGAGGCTGGATGAACAGGAGCCCATGGATGAACAGTCGCAGGTGGAGGCTGGAGGAGGTCGACGGTGGATGAACAGTAGCTCGTGGAGGCTGGAGGGGGTCAATGGTGGAGATGAACAGTATCCCGTGGAGTCCCGTTTTTTGTAGTATGCCACACCCCTCTCGATGAACAGGACCCCCATTTCGACCGTAGCACTCCAACACAAGTCTGTTTCGTCCATTTTGCGGTACGCCACACCCCTCTCGATCAACAGGACCCCCGTTTCGACCGTAGGAGGTCCGTTTCCTCCGTTTTGTGGTACGCCAGACCCCTCCCGATGAACAGGATCCCGTTTCGAACGTGGCCGGTCGAACACAAGGCCGTTTCCTCCGTTCTGCGGTACGCCAGGCCTTGTTTCCATTGCCTGTTCCGTCCAAGCCCTCCCGATGAACACGACGCGTTCCGTTGCCTCCCCATGAACACGACACATTCCGTTGCCTCCCCATGAACACGACGCATTCCGTTGCCTCCCCATGAACACGACGACGACGATGTTTCTCCGTTCTGACCCAACCATGTACACGAGCCCTGGCCGTACGTATGCGCGAGTAGGCGTTCAAGACCCCGCTCGTATGTACACATACGTGGCCATATTTTATTTCTTGCACCCTGGCCGTTGTACGTACGTGTACATGCTACGTGCGCGCCTCTACATCGACTAGTATATATGTACATACACGTTCGCGACCAGAATGACAATGCTACGTACGCTTCGACTAGGTGGGTCTCGACTGTCAGGCACTTCCTTGCGTGCGAAGATGTAGCTGGTGGGTCCTAGCAGTCAGGGGCGAAATACGGTGGCCCATCCAGTGGGTCCCTGCTGTCAAGTGGAGGAATAATTATTTTGCACATAATAAGGAGGCACTTCCTTGCTGCGGCCATGGACCCAGCTGTCAGCCTCTCCGCGTACAGTCCACGTCCGATGGAAGCCGTTCCTTGACCACGTTGACCACGCCGCGCCGAGAGCACCAGGGCGGTGGACGACGGCGAGGCCTAGGAAGGGGACGACGCGGAGCCGGGGAAGACGCGATAGTGGATGCCCACGTGTAGAGGAGTACGAGGGTTCACTGGTTCGCTGCGGTGTGAGGTTGCTATCGCCGCAGAATAACAGGGGGTGTGGGTGAGTAGAGGGATGGCCTGGACAGCGGTGGGAGTAGTATGGGGAGGTGAGGCCTCCGCCGCATCGCAGCCGGCGATGGGAGGCAGGAGCACGAGGCACAACCGGCGCTGGTTTGGGCGGCTGGAGCAAGAAGACCAGAGGTTGAAGAAGCACTACGGCCATTGGATGGACACCATACGGTCACTGGAGCTAGAATCGTGCATATTGACTAAGTTGACAAAGCCCTTCGTCCCCGTCAACTTAGTAGGCCCACAAGTCAGCCTCCCACCAAGGTGGGTCCCAGCTAGCAGGGGGTATTCATTTTTTTGAGCGTAATAAGGAGGCACTTCCTTGCGTGCGAAGATATAGCTGGTGGGTCTGAGCTGTCAGTGGCAGTAATGTTTTTTTCGTGAAATACAAAGGCCCTTTCGGTGGGTCCGTGATGTCAGGTGGAGGAATCATTATTTTGCGCGTAATAAGGAGGCATTTCCTTGCGTGCGGCCGTGGACCCAGCTGTCGGCCTCTCCACGTACAGTCCGCTTCAGATGCATGTCGGTCGTTAACCACGTTGACCAGGCCACGCCGAGAGCACCAGGGCGGTGGACGACGGTGAGGCCTAGCAAGGGAACGACACAGAGGCAAGGAAGACTAGGCAGTTGTTTCCCACGTGGAGGGGAGTATGATTGTACGAGGGTTTACTGGTTCGTTTTCCGTCGCCGGAGAATAACAGCAGGTGTGGGTGAGTAGAGGGATGGCTAGGCCAGCGATGGGAGTACGGTGGGGCGGTGAGGCCTGCGCGGCAACATAGCCGGCCGCGGGGAGGAGGGAGTAGGCAGTCCCGCTGGCGCTTGTTT
This sequence comes from Triticum dicoccoides, assembly GCF_002162155.2. NCBI lineage: Eukaryota > Viridiplantae > Streptophyta > Magnoliopsida > Poales > Poaceae > Triticum > Triticum dicoccoides. The sequence continues at coordinate 595,013,875 of NC_041388.1, read as the reverse complement.
GAGCAGCTGGAGTAGGAAGAGCAGAGATTGAAGAAGCACCACGACCGTTTGATGGACATCCAACAGTCACTGCTTGTGCGTCAACCTTTTTTTAGGAAAGCCTCAAATCCGTGGAAAACAGCATACAACCCATCTGCCATTATTTCTAATAATTTATAGCGCATTTGCTAATTCTTAAGGTTTTTTTGGAGCCCATATTCTTTTTGTTAGCATTACAGCCCATATTGTGGCCACGGTTAAAAAATTAACGAAATTTTGCATATTTCGGTGCGGTCCGAACTGTTTTTAATCCCGAAATTTTGACTAACATTCAAACTGATTTTGAAAATAAATGGATATCAATATAAAATCCAACAAATTCTCCACGCATAAAAATTAATGTAATTTAAAATCTCGAAATGAAAAAAAGATATTTTAAACTAATTGCCGATTTGATGTGTTTTAAAAATGTACAACCTATTTCTCATTACTGATGGGCCATTTTCTCTGCCAGCCGAATGAAGCTCTCCTCGTCTTGAAAGATTTGCAACCCAACAGGCCTTACAAAGCGACTTACTTGGCAAATCACAAAAAAACTGGGCTGTGGCCTCGGACCCAGTTGTCAGCCTCTCCACGTACAGTACTCTTCCGATGGAAGTCGGTCGTTGACCACATTGACCACGCCGCGCCGAGAGCACCAAGGCGGTTGACGACAGCGAGGCCTAGGAAGGGGACGACGCGGAGCCAGGGAAGACGCGGCAGTGGATGCCCACGCGGAGAGGAGTACGAGGGTTCACTGGTTCGGCTGCGGCGTGAGGCTACCGTCGCCGTAGAATAACAGGGGGTGTGGGTGAGTAGAGGAATAGCATGGGCCAGCGGTGGGAGTAGTAGGGGCGGTGAGGCCTCCGCGCATCATAGCCGGCCACGAGAGGCAGGAGCACACGGCACGACCAACGCAGCTTTGGGCGGCTGGAGCAAGAAGACCAGAGGTTGAAGAAGCACTACGGCCGTTGGATGGACATCGTACGGTCACTGGAGCTAGAATCATTCATATTGACTAAGTTGACAAAGCCCTTTATCCTCGTCAACTTAGTAGGCCCACAAGTCAGCCTCCCACCATGGTGGCTCCCAGCTAGTAGGGGAGTATTCATTTTTCTGTGCGTAATAAGGAGGCACTTCCGGTGGGTCCGAGCTGACAGCGGGGGGGGGGGGAACGTTTTTTTCGCAAAATACAGTGGTCCATCCGGTGGGTCCCAGTAGTCAGGGGCAAACGTTTTTTTGGGAAATACAGTGGCCCGTCCGATGGGTCCCAGCAGTCAGGGTTGAAACGTTTTTTCCGTGAAATACTGGTGGCCCGTCCGGTGGGTCCCTGCTGTCAAGTGGAGGTATAATTATTTTGCGCATAATAAGGAGGCACCTCCTTGCGGCTCCCGTGGACCCAGCTGAGGGAGTCCTGGATTAGGGGGTGTCCGGATGGCCGGACTATACCTTCAGCCGGACTGCTGGACTATGAAGATACAAGATTGAAGACTTCGTCCCGTGTTCGGGAGGGACTTTCCTTGGCGTGGAAGGCAAGCTTGGCGATACGGATATGCAGATCTCCTACCATTGTAACCGAGTCTATGTAACCCTAACCCTATCCGGTGTCTATATAAACCGGAGGGTTTTAGTCCGTAGGACAACATACACATCAACAATCATACCATAGGCTAGCTTCTAGGGTTTAGCCTCTCAGATCTCGTGGTAGATCTACTCTTGTACTACCCATATCATCAATATTAATCAAGCAGGACGTAGGGTTTTACCTCCATCGAGAGGGGCCGAACCTGGGTAAAACTTCGTGTCCCTTGCCTCCTGTTACCATCCGGCCTAGACGCACAGTTCGGGACCCCCTACCGGAGATCTGCCGGTTTTGACACTGACATTGGTGCTTTCATTGAGAGTTCCTCTGTGTCGTCGCCGTCAGGCTTGATGGCTCCTACAATCATCAATGGCGATGCAGTCCATGGTGAGACCTTACTCCCCGGACAGATCTTCGTCTTCGGCGGCTTCGCACTGCGGGCCAATTCACTTGGCCGTTTGGAGCAGATCGAAAGCTACGCCCCTGGCCGTCAGGTCAGATTTGGAAGTTTAAACTACACAGCTGACATCCGCGGGGACTTGATCTTCGACGGATTCGAGCCACTGCCGAGCGCGCCGCACTGTCCCGACAAGCATGATCTAGCTCTGCTGCCGAACAGTGCCCTGGAGGCCGCACCCACATCAGCTTCGACCCTTAGTTCGGAGCCAACTGCGCCGATCGAGGATGGGCGGTTGGACGCCACCTCGGGGGCTGCGATCCCAACGGCGATTGAGCCGAACACCAACCCCGTACTCTGCGAGACTCGTGACTCCAAGGAGCCGGACTCCTCTCCGGACTCCGAACCCTCTGCGCCCCTGCCGATCGAATCCGATTGGGCGCCGATTATGGAGTTTACTGCCGCGGACATCTTTTAGCACTCGCCTTTCGGTGATATTTTGAAGACACTGAAGTCTCTCTCTTTATCAGGAGAGCCCTGGCCGGACTACGGTCAGCAAGGTTGGGGTTCGGACGATGAACAAATTCAAAGCCCACCCACCACCCACTTTGTAGCCACTGTCGACAACTTAACCGACATGCTCGACTTCGACTCCAAAGACATCGACGGTATGGACGCCGATGAAGGAGACGATGAAGAACCAGCGCCTATCAGGCCCTAGAAAGCCACCTCGTCATATAACATATACATGGTGGACACCCCAAAAGAAGGAGATGGTGATGGAACAGCGGAGGATGACCCCTCCAAGAAACAGCCTAAGCGTCAGCGTCAGCGGCTCCGTTCAAAATCCCGCCAAAACAAATACGGCGATTCTAGCACGGGAGATAATAATACTCTGGAAAGTGCCGAAGAAAACCCCCTCCAGCAAGATTTAGCACAGGAGGATGGAGAAACCAGCCCTCACGAGAGAGCGATAGATAGAGAGGTCGAGGACGATAATTATATGCCTCCCTCCGAAGATGAGGCAAGCCTCGATGACGACGAATTCGTCATGCCAGAGGATCCCGTCGAGCAAGAGCGTTTTCAACGCAGGTTTATGGCCACGGCAAGAAGCCTCAAGAAAAAACAGCAACATCTTAGAGTTGATCAAGATTTGCTAGTCGACAGATGGACTGAAGTCCTTGCGGCCGAAGAGCATAAACTCGAACGCCCCTCCAAGAGCTACCCAAAGTGCAGGTTGCTACCCCGATTAGAGGAGGAAGCACTTGATGCGGCCGACCGGCCACCTCGTGGCCGCGACAGAGAGGCCTCTCGGCCCTCCACTCAAGCCGCACCCCGTACCATGGCACGGGAATATGCGCCGGACTTACAAGATATGTTGGAGGACAAGGGAAGGCAAACAAGATCGATCTACGGATCGCGGGGGCGCCCCACGGCTCGAGACGGTAACCATCATGCCGGCCACAAATTCGGTAGGGCCGAACACAGTAGACAAAACTCATTGGAGCTACGTCATGATATAGCCCAGTACAGAGGCGCCGCACACCCACTATGCTTCATAGACGAAATAATGGATCATCAAATCCCCGAGGGTTTCAAAGCCGTAAACATCGAATCATATGATGGCACAACAGATCCTGCGGTATGGATCGAGGATTATCTCCTTCATATCCACATGGCCCGTGGCGATGATTTCCACGCCATCAAATACCTCCCACTCAAGCTTAAAGGACCAACTCGGCATTGGCTTAACAGCTTGCCAACAGGATCAATCAGTTATTGGGAGGACCTGGAAGCCGCATTCCTCGACAATTTCCAGGGCACTTATGTGCGACCCCCAGACGCTGATGACCTAAGTCACGTAATTCAGCAGCTAGAGGAATCGGCCAGGCAATTCTAGACACAGTTCCTAACAAAGAAAAATCAAATAGTCGACTGTCCGGACGCTGATGCCCTAGCAGCCTTCAAGCACAATATCCGTGACGAGTGGCTTGCCCGACACCTTGGACAGGAAAAGCCGAAGTCTATGGCAGCACTCACGACACTCATGACCCGCTTTTGCGTGGGAGAAGACAGCTGGCTTGCTCGTAGCAACAATATGACCAAGAACCCTGGTAATTCGAATACCAGGGACAGTAGTGGCAGGTCGCGTCGCAACAAGCCAAAGCGCCGCATTAACGGCGACAATGCTGAAGATACGACAGTTAATGCCGGATTCAGAGGCTCTAAATCCGGTCAGCGGAAAAAGCCATTCAAAAGGAATCCTAGGGGCCCGTCCAGTTTGGACTGTATACTCGACCGCTTGTGCCAGAAACATGGCACCCCCGAAAAGCCGGCCATTCACACCAACAGGGATTGTTGGGTGTTCAAGCAGGCAGGTAAGTTAAATGCCGAAAATGAAGACAAGGGGCTGCATAGCGATGACGATGAGGACCCCCGGCCGCCGAACAACAGTGGACAGAAGGGTTTCCCCCCACAAGTGCGGACGGTGAACATGATATACGCAACCCACGTCCCCAAAAGGGAGCGGAAGCACGCATTAAGGGACGTATAGCAGTAGAGCCAGTCGCCCCAAAGTTCAACCCATGGTCCTCCTGCCCGATCACCTTTGATCGAAGGGACCATCCCACTAGCATCCGTCATGGCGGATTCGCCGCATTGGTTCTAGACCCAATTATTGACGGGTTTCATCTCACTAGAGTCTTTATGGACGGCGGCAGTAGCCTGAACCTGCTTTACCAGGATACAGTGCAGAAAATGGGCATAGATCCCTCGAGGATTAAGCCCACTAAAACGACCTTTAAAGGCGTAATACCAGGTGTAGAGGCCAACTGTACAGGCTCAGTCACACTTGAAGTGGTCTTCAGATCTCCGGATAATTTCTGAAGCGAGGAGTTAATCTTCGACATAGTCCCATTCCGTAGTGGCTATCACGCACTGCTCGGGCGAACCACATTCGCCAAGTTCAATGCGGTACCGCACTACGCATACCTTAAGCTCAAGATGCCAGGCCCTCGAGGAGTAATTACGGTCAATGGAAACACTGAACGCTCCCTCCGAACGGAGGAGCACACGGCGGCCCTTGCAGCGGAAGTACAAAACAGCCTATCCATGCAGTTCTCCAGTCCGGCCATTAAACGACCGGACACCGTCAAGCGCGCCCGGAGTAACCTACAACAAGACCGCCTGGCACGACCCGAGCAGGCATAGCAATGCGTCCCCAACCCCAGCCCTTGCAAAAATGCGATACCAGTACTTCGCGTACATAACTATGCTCTAGAAATACCATGGGTACAGGGGGAGGGGCACCATCATGGCATGCCCGAAGCACGGCTTAAACCGCACCAGGGGCTGCCAATTTTTTAATTTTCTCTTACTTTCAGGACTCCATTCTTCGGAAGGCCTGTTCGGCAGTTCACTTGCCGCACAAACGATGCAAGAACCAGGGAAGCAGACAAGCCACGCCGCATTACGGAACTCCCAGGTAGTCTCTATCACGAGCAGTATACCTGTTTCGCATACTATTCCGCAGCTTGCCCCTGGAACGGACATGTTACATAGTCCAACCTTTTGCTTATCGCATAATTTGTATCGTTCTACTTTGATCGCAACCCTCTTTAATAAACAGTGCATAGCTTTTGTCTATTTTTGCATTACTTTTTTTATTATATATATATATATATGTTCCTTAACGACATATTGCACCCGTACACTTTGGTACGGCCTAAATACGCCAGGGGCTTTAGTACCCCTCAATATGGTGTGAGAAGTCCGAACACTTTAACAAGTGCGGCACCCTGAACTTATAGCATTATATATATGCATCGGCTCCGAATCATGTCTTGGGTCAATAGTTGGGTTTGCCCGGCTCCTATGTTTTGGTGCCTTACGCTCCGCTATATCGGCTAAGGTAGCACTAGGAGAACCACTGCGATTGTGCCCCAGTTGAGCTGGGTCGAGCACCTCAGTGGAGAAAGCTAAAACTGACTGTCATGATGAAGCGAGAGCTGGTCGCTGTTCGAGAGGTTTTTTGAGTCCCTAAAGAGTTATGCCGCTTAGGGCGAGGAGCCGGCTCTGTCCGGCCAAGGCGTGGATAGCGCCCCGAACTCGGTCTTCCGAATACCAGGGGCTTCGCCGAAATTTAAAATTATAGAATTCTATGGCTAAGTGAGAGTGTTCACGCATTATAGTCCGATTGCCTTGTTCGTTGGGCTGAGCGCCTCCCTCGAAGGACCCAAACATGGGAAAAAGAGCGCTCAAGTTTATCCCCGAACACCCCAGCACTAGCGGCACGGGGGCAGAAGCCGATGACTCGCCATCTCTCAGAATTGATAAACAGCCGCACAGAAGGCAATATTTTAAATTCCAACAGCATTGCTTAGCACATATGAACAAGTTTTCAGCGCAGAGGACAAAATGAGCAAGTTTTCACTCAAAAATTACATCCCTAGAACATTCATCCGCCACAAGGCAGGCACCCTTCAGAACATCCTTATACTAATTCTCGGGCTTGCGATGCTCTTTCCCCGGCGGTGGCCCGTCCTTCACAAGCTTCTCAGCATCCAGCTTTCCCCAGTGCACCTTAGCACGGGAAAGGGCCCTACGGGCACCTTCAATGCAGACGGAGCGCTTGATGACTTAGAGCCTTGGACAGGCCTCCACCAGCTGCCGCACCAGCCCGAAATAGCTCCCAGGTAGAGCCCCTCCAGGCCACAGCCGAACTATGAGGCCCTTCATGGCCTGTTCGGCCGCCTTGTGGAGCTCGACCAGTTGCTTCAGCTGGTCGCTCAGGGGCACGGGGTGTCCGGTCTCAGCATACTGAGACCAGAACACCTTCTCTGTCGAGCTGCCCTCCTCGGCTCGATAGAATGCGGCGGCATCGGACACACTCCAGGGAAGATCTGCGAACGCTCCTGGAGAGCTCCGGATTCGGGTAAGTAACAAGTAACTCACGTTTATGTGTTTGCTTTTCATAAAGAATGCCTTACCCGCCGCTATCTTCTTCACCTCATCCAACTCCTGGAGGGTCTTCTGGGATTCGGCCTTGGTAGACTTGCTATTTTCAATAGCCACCACGAGCTCGGACGCTCGCGTCTTTGAGTCAAGCTCCAAACTTTCATGTTTTTCCATGAGAGCCTGGAGCTCTTGCCGTACCTTGCCAACCTCGGCCTCATACTTCTCCCGCTCGGTGCGCTCCATGGCCGCCCTCTTCTTGGCCTCGACCAGCGCCTGCTTAAGGGTCGCCACCTCAGACGTGGCCCCTACAATAGCCATGATAATCCTATCATTTTTTGCAATTGCACCTTTTTATATATATTTAAACAAGGTATTTCTTACCTTCATTGTCCTCGAGATGCTTCTTGGCATGCCCGAGCTCTTGCTCGGACCGCTCGAGGTTCTGCTTTAGCGTGTCCACTTCCGCAGTCAGTGCGGTGGACGCAAGCAGAGAAGCCTGCATACGCATATTGACTCCTTTTTGTTAGACTCCTGCGAATTTTATTTGATCCTCTATTCGGCTTTTCTTCCCGAACGCCAAACAGAGCATCATGGGCTACTGTCTATGCGGTAATATTATTTACACATTCTTTACTTACCTCAAAGCCTGTTAAAAGGCTAGTACAAGCTTCAGTCAGTACGCTCTTGGCGGACTGAACCTTCTGGACCACCGCACTCATAATGGTGCGGTGCTCCTCGTCGATGGAGGCGCCTTGGAGCGCCTCCAACAGATTGTCCGGCGCCTCCGGTTGGATGGGGGTCACCGGCACGGTGGGCTTCCTCCTCTTGGAAGGAGGTCCCCAGCCGGACTCTGGAACCTTTGAAGGTTCCGGAGCGGTGTATGGCCTAGAGCCGGACTTGGAGCCCTGGGGGGGTTTCATCCCCTTTACTCCGGGAGTCCGGGAGGTCGCCTTGCGACGCCTCCAGGACCACCTCCTCCCGGCTTGGAAC
>NC_041388.1:594952669-595005686 GCF_002162155.2 Triticum dicoccoides | reverse complement strand
CGTCGGAAGCGAGTTCACATCCAACGAGTCCAGTGAGCCGCTCGACAACGCGTCGAGCTGGTCTTTGGGTGGGCCGCATAAACATATTCGACATAAGGTAAAGCTGTGCAATAAACGAATACTATGAATTACTCTGGTATCCGGATACTTACGATTTGTCCAGGGGCTTGGCCCTGGGCAGCCACTCCTCTCCGCCGCCGTCGGCATCGGTGGAGTAGTCCGGAGGAAGGGTTTTCCCCTTCTTGGACCCTCCGGCCTCCCAAGAGAGGGTGGCCTTCCTTTTCTTCTCTCCTCCCGCTAGAGGGGGAGAGGTCTCTTCTTCTTCCTCCTCGTCTTCACGGGAGGAATGTGCCTCGGAACCGTCGGATGATGGATCCGACACCTCCTGGCGCCGGGCACTCTTTCGAGTCCCCGTGGCCTTTTTCGCGGCCTTCTTCTCCGGCACCACATAGGGTGCCGGAACCAGCAGCTTCGCCAAGCGAGCGTCCGCTGGGCCTTCGGGCAAAGGAGCCGGACAGTTGATCTGTCCGGACGTCACCTGCCAATCCTGTCAAAGGTAAGGGAGTTTAGATCCCGCATGGAGTCAAACTATGAAAAACTGATACCCTGTAAAAGGAAAAAACAGCCTACCGCGAGAGCATGACGTTGCGCACTGAATCCGCGATCCTCGGTAGCGGATGCGGGAGCCTCAGCGCCCTTGAAAAGCACCTTCCAGGCATCTTCGTACGTCGTGTCGAAGAGCCTGCTTAGAGTTTGGTGCCTTGCCGGGTCGAACTCCCACAGGTTGAAAGCCCGTTGTTGATACGGGAGGATCAAGCGGATGAGCATAACCTGGACTACGTTGACAAGTTTGAGCATCTTGTCCACTAGGGTTTGGACGCATGTTTGGAGTCCGGTCAGCTCTCCTTTTTTACCCCACGACAGGCCCGTCTCCTTCTAGGAGGTGAGCCGCATAGGGGGTCCAGATCAAAACTCGGGGGGTGCGACCCATTCGGCGTCGCGCGGCTCGGTGATGTAAAACCACCCCGATTGCCACCCCTTCATGGTCTCCACAAAGGAGCCCTCGAGCCATAGGACATTGGCCATCTTGCCCACCATGGCGCCTCCGCACTCCGCCCGGTTGCCACGCACCACCTTTGGCTTGACATTGAAAGTCTTGAGCCATAGGCCGAAATGGGGGCGGATGCGGAGGAAAGCCTCGCACACGACGATAAATGCCGAGATGTTGAGGACAAAGTTCGGGGCCAGATCGTGGAAATCTAGGCCGTAGTAGAACATGAGCCCCCAGACAAATGGGTGGAGAGGGAAGCCCAGTCCATGGAGGAAATGGGGGAGGAACACCACCCTCTCATGGGGCCTAGGGGTGGGGATGAGCTGCCCCTTTTCGGGAAGCCGGTACACAATGTCGTTTGACAAGTATCCAGCCTTCCTCAGTTTTTTGATGTGTCCCTCCGTGACGGAGGAGACCATCCACTTGCCTCCCGCTCCGGACATGGCTGGAGAAGGTTGAGGTGGGGAGTGCGGACTTGGGTGCTGGAGCTCGAGTGCGCAAGAATGGATAGGCGAAGGAGGAAGAAGGTGTAGGTGAAAAGGTGGATCCTTATCCCCTTATATGGGTGGACGCAACTACATGTCCCCACCAGCCCAGTAAAACTCGCTTATCTCCAAGCGCCATAATCAATGGCGCGGTTGGGTTACCCACGCCCGTATTGATGAGAATCCCGGAATAAGGGGACACGATCTCTGCTTTAACAAGACGTGCCAAGGAAACCGCCTCGCCTGACGCGCTGAGGTGGGATAATGAAACGACTCGGATAAAGGCTTGGTCATGGTGTGTCGCATTACGGAATACGTCAGCAAATTAGATTTGTGTAAATATTATTCTCTCTACGGCAATATGTGGAAACTTATTTTGCAGAGCCGGACACTATCTTTGTGTTCAAAATCTTCTATGAAGTACTTGGAGGAGGAACCCGCCTTGCAATGCCGAAAACAATCTGCGCACCGGACTCGTCGTCATTGAAGCCTGGTTCAGGGGCTACTGAGGGAGTCCTGGATTAGGGGGTGTCCGGATGGCCGGACTATACCTTCAGCCGGACTCCTGGACTATGAAGATACAAGATTGAAGACTTCGTCCCGTGTCTAGGAGGGACTTTCCATGGCATGGAAGGCAAGCTTGGCGATACGGATATGCAGATCTCCTACCATTGTAACCGACTCTATGTAACCCTAACCCTATCCGGTGTCTATATAAACCGAAGGGTTTTAGTCCGTAGGACAACATACACATCAACAATCATACCATAGGCTAGCTTCTAGGGTTTAGCCTCTCCGATCTCGCGGTAGATCTACTCTTGTACTACCCATATCATCAATATTAATCAAGCAGGACGTAGGGTTTTACCTCCATCGAGAGGGCCCGAACCTGGGTAAAACTTCGTGTCCCTTGCCTCCTGTTACCATCTGGCCTAGACGCATAGTTCGGGACCCCCTACCCAAGATCCGCCAGTTTTGACACCGACACCAGCTGTCAGCCTCTCCACGTACAGTACTCTTCCGATGAAAGTCGGTCATTGACCACATTGACCACGCCGCCCCGAGAGCACCATGGCGGTGGACAACGGCGAGGCCTAGGAAGGGGATGACACGGAGCCGGGGAAGACGCGGCAGTGGATGCCCACGCAGAGAGGAGTACGAGGGTTCACTGGTTCGGCTGCGGTGTGAGGCTGCCGTCGCCGCAGAATAATAGGGGGAGTGGGTGAGTGGAGGGATGGCCTGGCCAGTGGTGGGAGTAGTATGGGGATGGTGAGGCCTCTGCGGCAGCATAGTCGGCCACGGGAGGCAGGAGCATGCGGCACGACCGGCGCTGCTTTGGGCGGCTGGGGCAAGAAGACCAGAGGTTGAAGAAGAACTACGGCCGTTGGATGGACATCATTGACCATGCCGCGCCGAGAGCACCAGGGCAGTGGGCGACGGCAAGGCCTACAAAGGGAACGACATGGAGCCGGGGAAGACAATGGCAGTGGCTGCCCACGCGGTGGAGAGTACGAGGGTTGACTGGTTCGGCTACTGTTGCCGGAAAATAACAGGAGGTGTGGGTGAGTAGAGGGATAGACAGGCCAGGGATGCGAGTATGATGGGGCCGTGAGGCCTTCCCGGCAGCACTGCCAGCCACGGGAGGCGGGAGCTGGCGGTCCCGACGGCGTTGGTTTGGGCGGCTGGGGCAGGAAGATCAGAGACTGAAGAAGCACGATTGCCGTTAGATTGACATCTAACGGTCTGACGCTGGTAGAGTCGATTGTTGACTAAGTTTCTTTTTCGAGAAACCTTGTGTACGCATGAACTTAGTAGGCCCACAAGTCAGCCTCCAAATCTGTGGCAGACAACATAAAGCCCATTTGCTATTTTTTATAATTTGCAGCCCATTTGCTAATTCTTAAGTAATTTATTACAGCCCATTTTCTGCCCAGGACCACGGTCAAAAATTCCAACCTTATTTTGCATATTTCGGTGGAGTCCGAACTGTTGTAATCCTGAAATGATAAACATTTTTTAAGAACTTATTGATTTGCCAAAAAAATCGTTTTGTTTTTGTAAGCAAATAAGACGTGGGACAATTTAGTTGGCTTAAGGGAAAACCAGTGGTAAAAAAATCAGCGCTGGGTGGGAAAAACAACAAAAATAAGGATGTAAATATGAAAAGGGAATTTTATGTGTTTTCAATATAATGATATGTGTATATGAACTAGTAAAACTATAGGTAGAGATTAGCAAACGGATGTAGGACATGCGTTTCAAGAGGAAAATAGAACTGGGCTGTGTGTTTGGTTCAGTAAAAAAACTGCTTGCGGATGTTGTAAGACAAAATATAACTAACGCTGGCGGGCTAGAGGCCAGTAGATACCTGCTGGATCTTTGTGCCCCGTTGTCGTCATGGGCTGGGCCTGTTAAAAACAAAACAACAACCCTGGGCAATCTACAACCTAGTTGAAACTTTCTCGACCTGAAAAAACAATATACGTGCTCAATAAACGAGAGGATTCTGCAAGTACAGACTGATAACTAGGATGCAGCACGGATATTGTTTTTTTATCGTGATAATAAGTGCATGCACTTGTTTTGAAAAAATTGGAGAACTGGGAATTCAAACGACGGGTGCTTATGCTACCCATCAAATAAAAATCAGGTGCCTGAAAATTCGTTTCGAAACAAATGATTCATCTTTATATCCACGTCGACCCTCGGCATGATGTGGAAGCAAATGCAAGTTCATACCAAAAGATCGTTAACAACAATACCAACTTGCGGACGACAAGGTAGTACAACTACCAATACCAAACTAATTTATAATCTTTTTACTCCTGGCCCTAGTGTTCATCTGGTAGAAAATCTTGCAGAGGACCAGCTCCCGCTCCTTCTCTTGCTCCAGGTCCCCGAGGTGGTACTGGTGCATCACCCAGTTGGTCCTCTGCTGGTCGAAGTTCTTGTTGGTGTGCAGCACCAGAACCTTTTTTGCTGCCCATCTGCCAGCCGTTGACCATCATCGGCAAGGTATTGCCGGTCTTGTGCCACATCACGTGCATGCCGCACTCTGACTGTATCTTGCGACGCGTCCACGCGCCCCTTTTGAACACCCTGGAATTGCGCTGTATGAAATGCTTACTTAGGCCACTCAGTGTGATACCTGCAGTATTGTGGAATACAGGTTTTAGTGTACCTAGTTGGCATTTTCATAACATCTTTGGCATGTTGCAGTCACTTGTTTCACTTTTTACTAACTGTCAAATTGTAATTGCTTCACCAGGTCTGCGTCTAAAAAGAAAAATAGAGTTGTAAACAAAGGAATATGTTTGTGCAAGTAGACGGCTGATCGGTGTCTTACCTAGAAGTTTCTCAGGTTGGGTGTAACATATGCCGTGCTCGCTGTCGATGGTTGGTATGAACAAATCAATGAGAGACTGAAATCTCGCGCTGTCAGCACTCACTTTGGCCTCAAGGTGCTCGATCAGCTCCTGATACGTGGGATCGAACTTGACGCCAGCCGGCAGCCCAGGCCAATCCTTCTTTGACTTGCATCGGTAATTCTAGTTATATTGGTACTCAATGTATGATCAATCGACTGTTTTAAGTGAATGATGAAAGATTTCGATAGATAAGTGGTACTCCAAATATGAAGTCCAGAATACCCGAACACGCCGCCGGGATTATTGTGTCACCTCACGCACAGCGTGTTGTCACGTCAATTCAATGTGTGGACATGATGAATAATTTGACCGACGTATACTAGTACTGCTACTGTACTACTTACTAGTCGTATTTAGTGTCACAATTTATACATAGGTTTAACTAACAAGTACACATTTGAAGCCTAACCGATATATATATATATATATATATATATATATATATATATATATATATATATATATATATATGGCTTCTGCACAGCATCTCCATCATCATTATTAGTACATCCTACGCACTTGATCCTACGAAGGTATCTAACAACAGTACATAATATCCAACAAAAGAGGGTCATGCTACAGCAGCAGAATACATGGCTCAGTCTAGATATCAGCATGAATCAAGTTGTGCATATTTGCTGTTGGCATGAACCACATCGCCGCATGTCAAGTTTGCAAAAGCCATCCATCGCATGGAAGCTTGATGCCTTTCACACACTGAAGATTATCTGGCAACAAGCTGTGTTGACGAATCTCTGGATATGGTGATTCATGAAACCCATGGTATGATGTGTAAACACAGCCCCCCTCGCGAATGGAAGTTGCATAGCACAGTAATCATCGCCGGTGATATGATCGATGATTGGTTGGATGATCGGATAATTCAGCCCGAGGAACAAGGAGTGGTTGCCGAGGCTGTAAATCTGCCTCCAATTGAATATGCCTGGCCCAACGGAACTGGGATCTTTCTCGAACATGAAGCAGCCATAGCCATCAATGTCACGAATGCCCCACGCATTGTACTGCATGTGGTTTGATGTAATGGTTTGGTCAATTTGGTACGTGCGAATGAGCATCAAATGACCGCGTCAGCTGAACGAGCGATAAACCACCACCCATCGGCTGGTATGATTCCAGGTCCTGGAATCATGAAGGCCAGCGCATTTGCGTCTGCTGCAACAATTCAAATTGGAGACCAAAAGGACAAAAATAGACAATAATGTTCAGAGTATGTGTGGAATTAAGATTATTATAACAGTGACACATATCATAGACAGAGAATTGCAATGTCGTGGTCATAATCATACCCCAAGTTAAAGAAATAAGCCAATGGCTTTCATATTCTAGCAATATGTCATGGTTCAGACATCATGTAACAATGAGAGGAAAACAGCTATGACAGCGCCTACTCATATTCTACCATAGCACTTACTACTACTGTTCTCATATCAACTCTAAGCAATAACATGTGTTGTTATAAAAATCTTGTAAACGAGAGTAACATATAGCAATCATGATGTTATGTTCATATTATGTATTCTAACAATCATTAGATGCCAATTGTTCTCATATCAACTCTAACAATAACATGTGTTGTCATAAAAATCTAGGAAATGAGAGGAACATATAGCAATGATGTGGTTATAGACATGCTATGCATTCTAAATTTGTAACAAATGAACAGGCAGTCGTATTCATAAGGTAAAGATAAGATGAGATAGAACAATTACACGACGATAGATTCCACCAATGTAGGTAGCCAATCTGTGCGTCGACCATGTAAACGATGCCATCGTGCACTATAGCATCAGACAAAAATGTTTCCTCAACAGGATTGATGATGAGCCATAACCATGTATGGCGACCGGATTCCAGATAGACTAATCCCTTGTTGAACAAGGCAATGAGCTTGTAATCCATGTAGTCTTTTGATGGTGTGGGCACTTCGCAGATTACAACTTTCTGCAAACAGAGGTCGAGCCAAAAGCTTGACGTGTCTCATGCGTAGTAGGCAGGAGTGTCCGGCGGGCCGCGAGGCTCGATGGCGACGGTATCCAACGATGGAAGGGTGATCTCTCGCTGGGTGTAGATATCCACGAGACGCCACGGACTACCGGTGTGGTGGATGAGGTTGATCCAGTTGGCCTTCATGCCCGCCCAGTAGTGGTCGCGCATGAAGGACAGGTGGACGAGTAGTGGTAGCATGTCGAGGGGCACCACGGCAACCTCCGTAGGATCGTCAAGTCGGTGTCTAGGCCACCTGTGAGGATCGGGCATCAGCAAGCAGGGTGTCTTGAAAAGAGCCAGCCGGTTGCAGACAAGTAGACGGTACAAAGACACTGAGCATGCGGCCAGACGGACGGTGCTGAGTAGGTCCATACGACTACAGATCTGCTCCAAGAGAACATCGGGGAGGGAATTCCAATCGCGGCACTGCGTGTTAGTTGGTTCTGCCATTGGGGTTTTCGGTGCCTGCGAGCCAGCGGGGAAGTGGATTCGGGTGGGCGAGCGAAGAAGCTTCTCCTCGTGTGGCCGGGCAGTGAGCGGGGGGATATGGTACGCGCAAGCTACCAAGGAAGATGGCGCGGGCGGGCGAGCAGTGAGCGGGGGTAAATGGTGTGCGGCCGACGATGGGGAAGAGAGGAGGAAGAAGAAGAGACTGGTTGAATAGTTCTCTCTGACCGAGATGGGGAATAACTGGATCGCGAGGACTTCCTTTCTACAGTATCCCTATGCCTCTACGCTCACTTCACTCATTTTGCTCCGTACCTAGTCACTTGTTGAAATCTGTAGAAAGACAAATACTCCGTATTTGGGAACAGAGGGAGGCTTTTACTCCATACTATTTGGGAATAGAGGGAGTATCACCATATGGAGGGAACAAAGGAAGCTTGAAATATGAACATGTCAATGGGAGGGAGTAAGCCCCATGCATGCATGCATGCAACATGCAACACTCACACGTACACATGGACGCACGCAACACTCACGCACCCATGCGGCACACAGCACACGACGCAACACACACGCTCACGCTCAAGTGCTCAACCTACTCCCTACGTCCGTGAAAGACTGTACATTTAGAGATTTACACATTGACCAGGGCATAATTAACGCCCAAAAGTAGCAGACTTATGTGTGCATGCGACCATTGAGATAAGAAGATTAAATGAAGGCGGTTGCATGCTGTAATTAAGGATAGACATGTAGCCTATACCTACAGCACAAGTTGGTGCATCAGTCAATCAATATCGATTTAGATTAAAGGCTAAATGCATTGGAAGTGTAGATGTAAATCATCTAGTACACTCTTTGTTGGAAGACCGAGGGAGGACACATGCATGCACTCACATACACAGCCAGGGCGGTTCGCGTGCAAGGGTTGGACTCGTGTCGCGCCTGCGTAAAGTTTTGTTTAACTGATTTCTTTGCTCTGCCAACTGACAGGTGGGACCCAGAAACCAGGTGACAATTTAACCAGTCAACAAAGTGCCACGTCGACTATGTGGCCGGTCAGTAGGGTGCAATACGGTGCTCTAAAAAGAGCTAGTGATCGCATAATCGCCGCAAAACTATATATAGTGACCGTAAAGAGCGTACTGTTACATACGTTGACATCCATTGTATTTTTCTCGTTTCAAATTAAGCCATGTTAATCGGAAAGGATGCAGTATGGACTAGTACTACTAGTACTAGTACTGCTTTGATGTGTCCCGTCAACTCACCGAACGAGGAGAAGCTTGCTTACTATGCCTCTCCCTCGCCCACGCGCGCAGTGGTTCGCAGGACGAGGAGAGGGTTTGACTACAGCGCCCTCTCCCTCTCCCTCTCCCTCGCCCTCGCCCTCGCGGTGGACGTGCAGCAGTTCAATCGGTGTCAGATTGCCAGAAGCATATTGTGCTGTAGTATCATCATTGTTGGACCTTCCGAAGAGGCGAAGAGCCAAGTGCAAGGTTCACACGAGTATGAACTGTTGAACCTCCCGAAGAGGCAAAGAGCCAAGCGCAAGGTTTTATCGGAATTGTCGTCCTAGTAGGAGTGTACTAGTACAACTATAGCGAACGATGCTACTATATGATGCCGCCATGTCACGTATATCCAAAGCTGTGCCACCTTTTTTCTCAAAGAGCGTGTTGGAGCCCGTGCAACAACCACACAAGTTGCACGTACACATAACACATTTACTAGTAATAAATTCTAAAGGACAAATGCCAGTATTCCACACAAGTTCATCTCCAACTCATGTGATAAATTTGTGCACGACTAGCCTACATATATTCACAGCGCTACCGTTCACAATTACCGTACTCCACTTACACGTTATAGATGGGCTACATGTCCTCCTCCAGGTTCCAGTCCCAGGTGTTCTTCATGGACGGCACGATCCATAGCGGTGGGCAACGGGAATCACCGTCGCAGCTTTCTAGTCCGGTTCCACACGATGGAGACTCATCCAAGCTGAAGCGGCATAAATCAGGGATAGCGTGTCCCAGCATGTCTTTCATCCGGTGGTGCGCACTGAAGACACAACCATGCTTCATGAACGGCATGCCTTCAGTGTCGTGCACGGAAGGTGGCATCCGCTTCACAATGGGGTAGCTGTCCCCGATGAAAAGCGAGTACTCTCCAAGAGTGTTCCTCGGCACCCACGTAGCATCACGGGGCTCGAACTCGGCGCCATTCATCTGGTACACGCGGCATCCTATATCTGGACACATGGTGACGTACATAGTCAAGGTCCATGCATAATAATGTTGTGCTCAAATGTGGCGGTCAGTAATACTGTGCAACAAATAGTACTACTCCGGTATAGAGGAAGTAAAATAACTGGCTTATTATATATAGCCACTCTTGGCTACATGGATGAGATAGTAAGACATGGAAAAACAAAAATGGTGGCAGCTAGTGGGTTCAAGTCTTCAAGGGCCTAGCTAGCTATACGCGTCCTCCAAGGTAAAAAGTACTCCTACTAGTACTACAAAGTATACTACTAGTACAACAATGAAAGAGAAGGCGAGAGGGTTAAAAAATGGAATACTTGGGTAGATGGTGACGGTCCGATCGTGGTAGATTATGTGACCATGTTGCACATCAGTAGTACCATGGGTAACGACTGCTGAGATAGTTGATCCCAATATGCCAAAGTCAGCTACAAGGTTCCAGGTTAGACCGAATCACGGATGCAAATGCACATCCAGGATCGGCGATCTTATTTTGATCGGGGGATGACTGGTCCCTACAAAATAATGGAGTACCATTAGGGATGCAAATGATGGTTTGTGCATTCCATTTGTAATCTCCCGTACCGTAGGATGTCAACCAGATGAAACAAGTCCCCTGGCTTGTCACCGCGAAGATGCGGCCTAGATGGCGCACGGCGTCTTCGAACGTGTAGGGGTACAAATCTGCCGCCGCCAACATGCACCAGCCTCTGCCATTACTGCCTCCTGCATTGATGGCAATCCTTATGTCGAACACCGCGATGAGATAGTAATCGTCGTAGCCGCGTCGCTTTGTCAGTGGGTCTGCAATTGCTATCTTCTTCAATCTCATGTAGGCATCATTATACGTATTCTTGCCCAGCCAGTCCGGAAGGCCGATCCCAATGGTGGAGAACGGGTCTACCGGAACGGCCGCACTGCTGTGGATGTTGTGCAAAATCATGTTGGTATCCGGCCGGAGGTATGCAAGCCAATCTTCGTTGGCACCGACCCAGACCTATATATAAGACGGTAGGCAGCGAAGAAATTACGGGATGGAAATGGAATAACTAAGTACTACATGATCAAACTCCATTACTGACCTGCTCATCGGACAAAATCCGACTACCTCTCAATGTCGGCAACTCTAGCGGAGTCAATGTGCAACCACGGCCGGGGAGCGGTGGACTGTTTGAAGGATTGTCCCATAAAAGAACCTTCTCCTCGAGGATGCATGGAAGACCAACAAGCATGGCCTGTTTAAGCAGTGTCTTGAAAAAGTTGGTGAAGGAAGCACCGAGTCTTGCGGCGGTGAGGACGTCGGAGCGGCGTGCGATTTCTCCCACAGGATCATCGTCCAAGGTCTCCCAGCCCCGATGAGGAGGAGAACTGCCTGGAGAATCCATGGGAGCAGCGACGAACTGCCTTCTCTTTGGGGGGAGGGGAACTAGCGAGGAGGAGATAAGAGCGTAGTAACCGCAGGGCCTCGTCCCTTCCAACTGTAGATCGTTCCTCAGCGAAGGGGTGAGGCTATTATTTACTACTAGTACTCCCTCCGATTCTTTTAACTCTGCGCATAAGAGCAGACCCGGATACCAAGGCAGGGGCTTGCTGCATGCTTTCTGGACGGAAATACCCCTGGCACATGGATGGGAGGAGTTAGCAGCTATAAATGCCCCATGCAGCCCATTGGCTGTCCGCCCACGTTCTCCTCTCTCTGCATGCTGCATGGATGTCTCCCTCTCTCTCACATGACTGCATGCGGTGGCGCTGGCCTATGAGAAGCTCGCGTGGAGATAGCAATCTTCTCTCCAGAAGAGATTTTTTGAAAGAAAGGGATTATGGAACATTATGGGATTGCATTATACTGTAAATAATAGCAATAGTAAGAAATTTTTGGCACTAGGTAGTAGTTTTTGGCGTGGATTAAGAAATTTTGGGTATGTTCTTGCCATTTTTTGTACACGCCAACTAGTGGCCAAAAACGTCTTACATTATGTGACGGAGGAGTACGTACTTGTACTGTAGCAGTACTAGTACTACTTTTCTCAACTAGTAGTGCGATGTACTGTACTTCTAGTCTAGTCTAGTATAGTGCACCGGTTTTGAACTCTTGAATCTCAGGGCCAAGGAGCTACAGTTGGAAGTGGAGGGTACTACTGTTCTCTAGAACCATCGCTATACTATCAATGCAGGGGAAGTACACCTGCGTAGTGGCCTAGTGGGTACTCTCGGTGCTCTATTCAGCCGCTCCTCTCACGTAGCTGGCCTACTCAGCCGCTCCTCTCACGCACACACTAGCAACCTGTTTATCAGCGACGATTACTGCGGGGCAGAACATTTGAGTTATTTGATACAGCGAGACTAGGCTTTTCGCTTCCATTTGTGGAGGTGTAATGGATCTCGTCGAACTTTGTTAGTAGTTCCTTCTTTATGAATGAGATGAAGCAAAGCTTTTGCCTCTATTTCAAAAAAACACGGCAAGAGGAATTTCTTTTATAGTAGAGCCGATAATGGAGTGAAGTCCATGCATGCAACGCCACAAGCTACAGAGTAGTAGTAGAGCACTTTACGTACAGAGCCATATTACACAGTTCCCAATGCCCCGCCAGGCTTTTCCGGCTCCTGGGGTTTAATTGGGAGGCGCTAGTTTAAATATGCTACTAGCTGGAAGCTGCAAGCGAGGTGCGGCTAGGGCGAGCACGCGAGCCACGAGATGCTGGGAAGGAAAACCCGTTCACGTGGCTAGGTTGTCCAGTGCACCCAGATTGTGGGGCCGCATGTCCGTTTGACTTCAAAACTCAAACTACCCGTGTAAAATATTGGCTCGCCGCGAAGTGTAGTAGTACTATTTGAAAAAAAGGCCGCCGGGCGTTCGGCCGGGATCGAACCCACAAAACAAGGTATACACTCCCGCGACCACTAGTAGTACTCGTTGGAGTACAACGCAACCTAGAATCGCCTTTTGTCGCTAGTAGTACGTACATTGTTCCTTACAAGAAACCCCTAAGAGCATGGTTAATTGTATAGCCAGCTGCTGGCTATAAGCTAGTGCCATGTCATCTACAGCCCATCTTATAGCCAACATGTAGTAGTAGTTTATTTCTTATAGCCCGCTGACTCATCTCTATTGTACTTGCTCTAATAATGCAAGAAACCACTAAAATGCCAAGAAACTACTACCACTTGCATACGTGGCAGACTTAAGATAAGACTACCTTATCAACCATTGTACATGCTCTTACCAACAAAAATCCTCGAGTGACCTCCTACCTCCGGCCCGTCCACCTAGTCATCCTCGGCCATGGGACGCAGCTACCGCCGCCGGCAGAAGGCGAGGTCAAAACCGCCGGCGGTGCAGAGCCCATGTTGCGGCAGCTAGCTAGCCAAGATAGCTCCGTCCGGTGCTCGCGGCCGCTAGCTAGCCAAGATAGCTCCGTCCACCTGCTTGTTTGCAAGGTTTGCTAGCTAGATTGGCAAGGCAGCACGGCGGCTTGCTCGCGCGCGCCGTGCTAAGGCCAGCCATCTGGCTCGAGGGAAGGCCAGCGCGGCGGCTTGCTCGCTCGTGAGTCACGCTCGGGCCAGCCTGCCAACCCGTGCGGAGGCCAGCGCGGCGTCCGGCCCGTCCGGTGGAGCGGCGACCAACTCGCTCATCACCGGCGCCACCGACGAACACACATCAGTACTGTTTGAAGTAATGTTCAGGAAAAATAATGATTTGAGGGGGAATAACAGGATAGAAGGTCAGATGTGGGTCCCTCGTGTCAATGGTCAAACAAAATGTGTTGGTTTAAGCTACCTCGTCAGCATGGACATGTGGGCCAACCCTGTCATAAATGGGTTTAAACGAACCTAATCGGTAGGAGTACTAGGTAGTTTTTGGCGTGGATTAAGAAATTTTGGGTATATTTTTGCTATTTTTTTGTACAATAGATTCCTCCTAGGGCTGGTTGAAAGTGGTAGTTTTTTGTTAAATACTCTACATATTGTAAGTAGGAGTGAAAGTTAAGATTTGGAAGCCAATAAGCAAGGCCAGTTACATAGTGCATATGTGTACATGATTGAAAGTAAATATCAACCATGAGTGACTAATATCTTGATGGAAAACTCGAAACTATGGAATACTAGGAAAAGAAATGCATGGTTGGAAATACTGGGAATGTTCATGTCCGTTGCAACGAATCATAATTAGAATAATACTTATTCAGAAACTTGGTATAAAACACTCTAATTTTGATATACATATCTCACTAGAGATATATTATATTTCAATTAGAATATATTCCTTGGGCTGTTTTGGTGAGGTCAGGGAGGGATGTGGTTGGTTTTAAGATACTAATTATGGGTTTTTCTGCAAATTGGTAGACAAGTGGGATGTTGGTGAGAAAAGGCAACAACTTACCTCACAATCGTTAGATGTAGATCTAATGGTCAGAAACGACGGATGGCAGACACACCAGCATCACCAACTTAGTCTTGTGTAGGAGTACTAGCAAGATCCGTGCATTGCACGGAACATCAAGATGCATTTTTTTATAAAACACTTGTTGTGATTGACCCTTGCGGGAGTAATCCCATTTGTAAAAACTAATGATATCTCGAGAAATATGAGATAAGGTGAAGAGGAGTGGGGTGTGGTGGTGGTTGGTGGTCGAACTGAGCGGAGGCATGGGGATTGACGACGCCGGCAGTGGCCACCAGGCCAGTTTGTTCCAGAGGCTTCCTTTCTTAATTTCTCAACAATGAGGTTTGTTGGAGATAAGGATGAATGAGGGAAGGCCTTGTCTGCAAATGTGGAGAGGGGTGCGGGTATCTTTTAGTTTAATTTCCATCCGTCAGATATAGATCGGACGGTCTATATTGCAAGATGGCACACGTACCATCATCACCAACTCGGTTTTTTATAAGAGAAGAAATATAAGTATGGAGATACAAACGTATTATCGACACTTTCTTCCGTAAACTAGCATCTACGTTCTGTTCAACGCCTCGGCATGTGGGGCCTTAGCACAATGACGTCTCGACTGTGTAAAACGAAGATTTTCCCGTCGCCGACAAGGAGGGGGTGACGGCGGCGCGCTTTTTGGCTTGCTCTAGTCCTAGTAGTCATACTAGGTGGTCTAAGCACCTGTAGATTTATTCTTTTTCACGTCTCGTGTTCGCCGTACTGCCACGACTGTTCATGAATAGACGGTAAGTTATTCACGGGGAAACCCTTGTTGAGCGTGTTTGCGAGAGAGAGAGAGAGAGAGAGAGAGAGAGAGTGATATGTTAGAGACTGAGGCAATGATAACAGATTCTTTGTGTCTATGTGTGTGGAGGATAGAGAGAGACATGTACACGGGGCTTTGTGTTGTGTAACGTGGAGACACATATACATAATTGGAGAGTGAGTGTGTGAGATACACATGCAGACATGAGGAGAGATGAGGATCCAGGTAAATGGGTGTTTGTGCGTGTCTGTGTGTGTTTGTGCATGCTTTTGTGTGTGAGAGGGAGAGAGTGTATGTGGAGTAGAGAGACCACTGATGATGTAAACCTAGTATAAGGGAAGGGGGAATGGTGTGAAATGTGTAGTAGCGAGATAGCACGGGTGTGGGCGGGGGGAGCAGACTATTTGAAAGAGACATCGAGTGTGTGTGTGGAAGAGGGGTGTGAGAGCGAGAGAAAGAGAGAGCTAGCGACGGAGAGAGAGAGAGAGGAAGAGTGGGGGCGAGAGGGGTCGTTTGTGTCCATAAATGGCGTATAGATAGGGAGACAATGTTGATGTTGTCCGAAATTGGCCTATGAACGGAGACGCAAGGGAAGCGAGTCATCGTGTGTGTGATAGGGACTTCATGAGAGAGCTAGAATAGATGGTGTAGAGAACAATGTGCGAAATCGAGAACGATTATACATTAGGGAGCTATGCAAAGAGTCATGACATATATGTATACAGGGAAGGAGCTGGGGTGGGTCCGCATGTGGGAGAGATAGAAAGAGGAGAGTGGTGCACAAGGAGACAAAGTGTGCTTGTTTGCAGTGGGGGTGGTGTGTGAGGTGAGTGCGCGAGAGCCACATAACTAGGGAGATAGACGTTTGGGGGCGACGTTTTGTGTGTATGGGAAATATACACTCTACATAGTGCGTGTGCTTGGGTAAGAGAGATAGCGGGAGACCTAGAGAGTGAGGGAAGAGATGTGTGCATGCCCGAGAGACAAAGTGATAGAGACCTATGTTGGGGTCCGGATTTTACAAGAGAGAGGGGTGTTAATGTGCTCGTGTGTTGGTGTTTGGGGGAGAGAACGACTTCTGTGTGTGTGTGTGTGTGTGGTGGGGGTGACTTCAGATAAAGAGTGAGGTGTCTATATTTGAGGGACTTTAGCGTAATTGAGATATTGTGCACTCATGGTTGATCAATTTGTTTCACAGTTTGTACTATGAGATAACGATACTTTTGAACATGCGTGATATACCTTGATGTACCAGAATTACAAATCTAAGATTGGAATTTTGGAATTCGACTCCATCATTAGCTTTTGTAATTCATTTAAATGGAGGTACATTTTTAAACCGGGATTTCGTGATTTCAAATTCATATATCGAACCTAGAGATATACACATACAGGCATGTTCAAACTTTATAATCATCCACTTTATTCATACACATACACATTTTTGCTTTTGTCATCATATTTAGGATAAACACATTTGGAATTTCATTTGAATTGGACCGTATGATGGTATTTGCTTGTAGTAGCTCAATGATCCATATTTGAATTGAATGGACAATCTAAGTTTCGAGTTGGAGACATGGATTTTCAAAACTTGCACATTTTTTTTGCGTGCAAAACAAACAAATTGTCGGCCATGATATCATAGTCGGCAATACGGGAGCAGAATACTTATAATTTTAGGCGCCAAAATCTTTCAAACTTCCCGCTCACATCAAAATATCACGCGCACGAAAGTTTAGCCCTGCAATATTCCTGTTTTACCCCTGCCACATGAACGGAAAAGGGCTGCTTTGGTAACTCCATTGTTTCCCCTCTTTGCCCCCAACATTCTTCCCCAGAGCCCCTCCCCTTCCCCTCCCCGACCCCCCCAACCATGGCAAGCCGCCGAATCTAGTCCTCCACCGCAGTGGTGGACCTCACACCCCACCGGATCTACCTTCCGCACCTTGGAACCCCCAACTGCCAACTCACCACTTCACCGGAGCCGCTTCAGCGACTGGCTTGTCCACCACTCTAGATCTCCTTGACCGCCATCATGGTCCACCGCACCGGATCTGCTTAACCGACGCCCTCGTCCACCACAACGTAGGCCCTTCACTGACTCCCTCGTCCGCCCCTTTGCTGGCCCTTCATACAAGCCCTCGTCCGCCGCAACAGATCCGCCTCACCGAAAGCACTATACAACACGCCCGTCGAAGCCTTCGTCCACTGCACCGGACCCGCTCCACGGACGCCATATTCAACTCCACCGGCCCTGCTTTACCGTTAATATGCTTTAGTTTTGTTCTGATGCCACCTGTTGGTTCCATCAGACTGCTTAATGTTCTCTATGCTTAACTACACATAAGCAAACTAGCATGTGGTTCCGCTGTTTTTTGTTCGTTTTACCCTACATTTTCTGATGCTAGCTATTACATCACTGCTCCGAGCCTCTGTTCATTACTTGTTTGTGTGTTCTTGATCTTCCCAAGTTGCATGACTAATTTGATGCTTCTATTAATTATGGAGCTGCCAACCCCATCAAGCAAAATATTTGTTCTTTTGGGGCTGGCACCTCGAACAAGCATAAAAATAGAGGGAAGCAGATATACTCCCTCCGATTCTATTTACTCTGCGCATAACTCTTGACCCGCATACCAAGGAGGGCACTGGTTTAATTTTTCTAGACTAATTTGCCAGTTAATTAGGGCAGAGGTGGATGGGGCGGGGCACAAAAGGATACCAGCGCTAGGAATCGGCAATGCGTAGACTAATACGAGAAAACTGAGAAAAAGTTATATGCAAAGTAAAAAGAATCGGAGGGAGTATTGTCGTGTATGCACACACCCTTCTTTCATTAGTTTAGATGAACCGCTGATGATCAATTCGGACCAGTGCATGCGATTAGAATTAATTTTACCTAAATAGGTGGTGTAGAATAAACTACAACAACTAGATTTGCAACCACGGGATGCTGACGATATCTTCAAAGAACATTGCAACAGCAGCTAGGCTTCACAACAACATATGGTAAGCCAGTGTGTTTTAGTACATGTGAAATGTGATGCGAGTGGACTGCTTTCTTGGCTTGTGCCCTCAACGTGTAATCCTACCGAATTACAAATAGTTCAATTGTCTGCTTTGCTGTATTGCTTGATTCGGATGCTTATTTGTTGTTACGCTATACCTGAGTTGGCCAATATGTCAGCAGTGCCTGTTGTACTATCTTAAAGAAATGCATGCCTATTTCATTTGAGTCCTTAACTTTTCCTCTCAACTTCATCACAAGACTATCTTCATAGTTTATATGAGGCCACACTGTTAAGTTCTTTCTCAGATTATTTCAACTGCTTAGATGCCTTGGCAACTTAAATATAGCGGTTGTACACTCCCTTTCAACTAGGGATGTCAACTGGGTCCGGTTTAATCCCGATTAAAGTCCACTAGTGGTATGATAGTTCAAAAGAGTTTTTGTTTTTTTAAGGAAAATGAACTATGGAGGTAGCAAAAACTAACTAGATGGGACTGGCGGATTTCGTTTATTTGCCACTTACATCCCTAGTTTCATCTTACCATTTTAATTTCTTTTCGGCTGATGCTGCTTCGAACCATGTAAATATAGTTTGCCATGCTCGGCAATAATTCGTCCGTCGTTTACCATGTAAGCTTACTGCCTGGATCATATGATAACTATCTCTTACTGATGTCCAGCGGAAACCTTTCAGGATGCGGTTCACACTAGGACACAATGTACAACCCCAGAATCTATTTGTGGAAGCAGTGCACCCTCCATGTTACTAGATGGTAGCAGTTCAGAGGTAACACCGCCGGAGAGCAGTCTGAGCATAGATATTATAGTGCTTGAGGCTCTACTAGAGGCAGAAAGAGATGGTGTGGCTACCATGAATGAGGTAATATTTATCTTGAGGCTGGAAATTACGGAATTAGCGGCACACATTATGTAAGCAACCCAAGAATTGGAGGAAGTAAAAATGTTGCATTTGAAGACGGAGGAGGTCCTGCTGTTTCTGTTATCTGAAGCCCAAGATAATCCCGGTTCTTCTTTAGATACCAGTTGAAATTTTCATTAGATTATTGTACTTGCATGTTGTGTCATGTCTCTGAATGGATTATGTTGCAAGACCCCCTATCTTGTCCATGTGTTGTAATGATCCGAATTTTTTAGGCGAGGTAATCCTCAGAACTTGTATGATTGACATAAGGTGAACTGTTTGTCGTGTGAGCATATTGTATTGGATGAAATAACTGTTTGACTCAGAGTGTACCCAACCTACTGAATTCGAAGATCACGGCATTTCTAAATCATAACCATATATAAAGGTGGAATAAATCTTTGTTGTGGTTTTGAAGAAATAAATAACAAAACGTATAATTATCTGTGGATATTCGTAATCGAATACAAATTGGATTTGAATTTAGTTTGCCAGGTCCCAGGGCAAACGTGAATGCTAATTCTCCCAAGTTTTGAACGAAGCGGCTAAACACCCACTATAATTTGTGGGCTGCTCGAAGCAAGTGTTTGTGAGATGGAAATTACTGTCTACCCCTGACACTTGACATCCTTATCGACAGGATTTACACTACTGTCGATAGGGGTAGACTAGTAACTTCAATCAAATGTGACACGACGGCCTCTGAGCACATTCAGACATGGTGGGCGCCAAACGTGGGCGGCAAAACACATTTGATTCAAGCTCGTCCGAAAGACATGTGTCTCTTCCTCCATTTCCCCATTCATACACGATGGGCGGCAAAACAAACTCTCCTCGTCCGAAATCTATGTAGGCTTATATTTTAAATAGGGGCAGATGTGTAACTTCCATCAGACGTGACACAACCGCCCTACCTGTCAGCCCCGTTCATACACCGTGGGCGCCAACCATGGGCGGCAAAACACCCTCTCCTCGCCCGAAATCGATGTAGGCTAATATTTTAAATAGGGGCAGATGTGTAACTTCCATCAGACGTGACACAACCGCCCTACCTGTCAGCCCCGTTCATACACCATGGGCGCCAACCGTGGGCGGCAAAACACCCTCTACTCGCCCGAAATAGTTATCGGCAAATATTTGGGAGATGCGAGATTACCGTCCTATCCCCAACCGACGCGATGTCCGAAATTTTAAATGGGGGATAAGTTCGTAACTTTCCCCCATTTCAGAGAAGCGCGCCCCAAAGTTTGAGATCCCCCTCCATTTCCCCATTCATACACCATCGGCAGCATGATAACCTCTGCACTGCGGCCAGCCTCCTCCGTCCGCCACCCCATCCTCCACCTTGCCGGAGCCGCTACCCCTACCCCGTCGTCCACTGCAAGAGATGGACGTCTCTCATCCACGGCGCTGGACCAGGATCCTTTCGTCGCCTCCTCTCGCTTCATCGGTGTTGTCGTCCACCTTGTCATTGCCGCTCCTACGACCGCCTCATCCATGGCAACAGGATATATCCCCCGACCCGGCCGTCTGCCGTCTAAAGTCTTCTTCCCCGCCACCGACAGCCATCACACCTGCAACACCCTCAATGTATCAGCATAGGCCTACACGACGTCGCAAGAGAGGTGGTACTCTTCCATATGTGCTTATGTTATTGATCTCACCCGGAAAATAGATCGTAATTTGTTTACTGTACTTTTCTTGTCCGTACCAAATCATAGTGGCTAGTTGAAAGCAAACATTGGTTGCGAAGTAGCTTTGTCCGGTTTGCACCTTCAGATCCGCCATGGCACGGGCACTATACTCGTCAAGCTTATGGTTTCCCCCTTTATATTTACTACCATCATCGTAGGTGCTTCGTGTCATGCTAGCACTGCTCCTCAAGACCTCAACCCAAAGCTTACGTGTTGAAATATGAATCTGATATGATGCTCATATCACTAAAACAGAAAACGTTTCATTGGTCACCTAATGTTCCTATATTCGTTTCTAAAAGCATGTGCGCCACCCACTGGTCCAGCTAGTTCCACTTTCCTGATTTTTCTCTTGATGCTTAGGGTTTTCCCCTTTTATCTACTCTACTATGATCTGCGTAGGTGCTTTCTGTCATACTAGCATTACTCCACCCTTCAAGCTAAACAACACAACACTCAGAATTCAAAAGCTTAGTTGTTCAAATATGATTGTGATATGATACTTATATTAGTTAACCGACACATTTAATTGGTTAGCTAAAGGTCCCACTTGAGTTTCCAAATGCATGTCGCGACATATAGAGAGACAACATAATTGCATTTCTTTGTCACTTGTTGACCATACTTTCTTGTCCATACCAAATCTTAGTTGTTATTTCAAAGCAAACATCGGTTGCTAACTACCCTTTGCGCGCTTTGCAGCTTCAGATCTGCCATCCCACTGCCACGGTCAACACTGTACTCATCATGCTTATGTTTTACCCATTTTATGATGACCACAATCAACCTACGTGGTTCGTATCGTAATAGCACTGCTCCACCCATCGAGCTAAACAAGCTTAGTTGTACAAATTCATATCTGATATTATTGCTAATATTAGTAAAACTGAGAGATGTTTAATTGGTTAGCTAAATGTTCCTACTTTAGTTTCGAAATGCATGTGAGCCACATATGGAGAGACCGAAAAGAATAGTATTTCTCTGTGCGCTCTGGTTCATCATGGGTGGCCAACCGACATTGTATTAAAAGACTTGTAATATCTTCAATCTGCTTGCTCTTCTGCTCTTCTTTAAGATGATACTCTTCTCTTGCGGTCGACTGGTCAGGTCGAGTTGTTCTCCCTTAGTATATTTTGAATCTGTCAGGTCAGGTCGACTTATTCTTCTTTACTATATGTTGAAGCTATCATCTGCGAAGTGTCATCACTTCTGGAGCTCTCAAATTTTGAGTATTAGGCCACATTATATTAATGCACACAACAAATTACAGCATGCATGGCATCTTTTAAAATAATTGCACAGATAGCACAAAGGGATTTACAGGGAGGCAGTATTGGATTAGAATCACTTCTGCATTACAAAGAAAATCTCACTTGTTTTTATGTTTTCATGCATGTCAGATATTGAACATTATCAAAATGAATATGAGAATGGGCGCACGAGAGGAATACTGCGGAATGGTCCACTGCCTAACAAACTTGGCATGGTGGAGGATGGCCTATCTTATTCACCCATCAAGGTGCTTGCTCTAACTTTGCAAAGTTGTATTGGTCGCACATATTTTGCTTCTGACCTCTTGCATCACTTCTACTTTGTTACACCATCTGCTTAGTTTAAGCATCATATATGAGTATATGCCACACCTATCCATTTTCTGTACCTATTCCATGTGTCGTCACACTATGTTTTTCCAGTCAAATGTTGTTCTTTCGTAATAGGTGTCCAAAAGGGAGAGGGTGAGTGCAGGTCGTCAAGGATTACAAACTAGGTATTTGGAAAAGGTAGTGATATCTGTTAAATCAGATAGATCAGCAGCCACAGAAAACACAGGCCCAACTGTACCACACTTTACCCCTACTCCAGTGGCCAAACCCCTATTAGAACTGCTAGGAGCCCAGCATCAGGTACTGTCTATGATATCAATTCAAAATTTGAACTCCTAAATTTCTGCTTGTGCCTTACCTTCTCTCTTGTATGAAAACTAATTTCAGATGAATCTCCTTGCTCAAAGAATCATACGATCTCAAAACAATAATGGGCTTTGCATTGCTCTTGTCAGTACCTCTCTCCCTTTTGCCTTGTAACGCTGTACTTAATTAATTGCTATTTGATTATGTATCATCAGTCTGCACCTGAGCTTCATTATCCTCTGTTTCTTCCAATATTATTTGATCTATATTTACTCTTCGCAAAATGTAGAATAATGGCAATGCTTATAAAGAATTTTCTTTGGGGAATTTATTGAATTATCCTTCCATCAACATGGAGAAGGGCTTTGTCCAGCCCGTGTTAACATGTAATGTAAGTTCATCCTTCTCAAGCCTTCAAACTTTGTTCTAGTATAGATTTGGATAGGCATCATTTCCTCCACTGTTGTTTGCTTTGCTGTTTACATCTGATTGGATGTTTGCAACAACTACCAGTTTCAAATTGTAGTTGTAAAAACATGTTCCTTATGCAGAACAGATCCATTTATTTGCTTATATAATTGTGAAACCTGTTACGTGTCTCCTTGTTTCTCTTTCAGACTTGTATCTCTTATGCCAGGCAGAACTTTAGGGAAGATAGTGAGCCAAACCATCTTGAGGACAGCGAGATGACCCCAAGGTCCTGTCTTGATGAAGACAGTGAGTTGAAGCTACTCACCAGCAGGTGTGAGACAACCTCTGTGCAGTCGCTGCCTCAATCAGTTCCACTTCTTCAGTCTCAACTTAAAGCGGAAAGGCTTGCTTTAGCTCAGCTCCGAATTGAAGTCAAAGATGCAATGAAGATGTTAGAGGACTATCGTGCGCACCATCATGCCTTAAATCTAGTGTTGATGCATCTATCATTGACACAATGAGGTCTACTCAGCTTCTTCAGCTGTTTGGGGGGGCCCGACCTGGCCAGGCCTAGTGCCTTCTGAAGTGCCCCCAGTTTTGTATATTCTTTTGTCGGTGCGTTTATTTGCACTTGTGGCGAACTTTGATGCCCAATGGATGTAATATGTGTGATAGCCGTGATAGCCTAGTGTAAGTTGCTTGCTTATTTATTTCCTTGTTGTCTTGTTTATTTGTTTGGTTCTAGTCATTGCAGTTCTTTTTCTGCGGTTTGCTAGTGGCTGCAATAACCTATTTTTTAAAACTATGCCACAATAACCATGGGCTAATATTTACTGTAGTGACACTGGGCCTCCTACGAGCCGTAGAAACAGTGGGCCTTCTATGGGCCATAGAAACAATGGGCCTTCTACGGGTCGTAGAAACAATGGGACTTCTATGGGTCGTATCATCAATGGGCCTTATACGGGCAGTATGATCGATGGCCAAACATGGGCCAATAACAGGCCACATTATGGCTGTAAACGGGCTAGAGTTGGAATCGTCCATTCATGGGCCGACCATAACGGGCCATCATTAATAGGCCGTATTTGATGACGCTATGAAAACGGCCCAACGTATTAACGGACCACAAACGGGCTGACCATAACCATGGGCTGAATTTGGCCCACAAGCAGAAAATGACAGTAACGGGCCGTAAGTAAACGAATGCTGGAAATGAGCCCAAGAATAAATGGGCTCTGAGAAGGCCGAAAGATAACATGGGCTGGAAACGGCCCAATGGAATAACAGGCCGTTAATGGGTATAAAGTGGTACACTGTTCATTACGGGCCAGTTTCACCATGGGCCGTTAATGGGTGTAAAGTGATACACTGTTCATTACGGGCTAGTTTCACCACGGGCCGTTAGTAGGCCAAGAGTTACATAGGGCCTCATATGGGCCGAAAGACGTCATGGGCCATACAAGGTCCAGAAGTGAAAACGGGCTGGAATCATATTGGGTGGCCTAGATGACGCTACTGGGCCTGATTCGGATAGGGCGTAACGGGCCTTGCATTAGCGGGCTATAAATGGGCTATATGCGAACATGCCGTTAACAGGCTTTACATGGGCCGGTCCGCCACCTTTTGACCAAGTCAAACGGGCCGGCCTTTTCACAAGAATGGGCCTCTGTTGGGTCGTGCCACGTGTCGATGTATCATAGGCGGCTATCTGACCCACTGACGAGCTGACACGTGTTTCGTCCGGCCAATAAGAATTTTACACGTGGAAATTTACCATTGGTCGGGGCTGTTAATGGGTTATCGGATCCAAAACCCGACCCGATAGCTTAACGGCGTTCCGTTACGGTGGATGCCATGTGTCGGTCACCCTTGACGAAAGCACTTCTGTGACGCGCGACTTATCATCATGGAAGTGGACACTTCCGTGATGATAATTTTGGTAATGTCATGGAACACTTCTACGATAGCACAGGTATGACTATCTTGATTCCGTCGAAAATTTGTCATGGATGTACATGCATGACAAAAAACGCGACCTACTGTGACAAACACGTTGTCAGTGTCAAAACCGGTGGATCTTGGGTAGGGGGTCCCGAACTGTGTGTCTAGGATCGATGGTAACAGGAGGCAGGGGACACGATGTTTACCTAGGTTCGGGCCCTCTTGATGGAGGTAAAACCCTACGTCCTGCTTGATTGATATTGACGATATGAGTATTACAAGAGTTGATCTACCACGAGATCATAGAGGCTAATCCCTAGAAGCTAGCCTATGGTATGATTGTTGTATATCATCTATCGACTAGCCTGGCCTTGGTTTATATAATGCACCAGAGGCCTAGGATAACAAGAGTCCTATCCGAATACGCCGGTGGGGAGGAGTCCTTGTCTTGATCACCAAGTCTTGTAGAGTCTTCCATGTATGCGGCAGCTGTCCGAACTGGCCCATGAGTATACGGCCATGGGGGTCCTCGGCCCAATCTAACAGATCGGGAGATGATGTGGTGAGTACCCCCTAGTCCAGGACACCGTCAGTAGCCCCCTGAACCGGTCTTCAAGTTAGGGACGCTCCTCAATTCTTCCGAACCGTTCTTCATCTTCGGTTGACGGTCTTGAAAATTGGTTCAACAAATCTTCTCATCTTCGATCTTGAGGATCGCCGAAATGCATTCGGCGAGTTTACACGTCAGGCATCCGAGGAGCCCCTTTAAGTTTCCGGCCTTTATCAATGCCTTGTTATTTTTATGCCACACCTCGGGTTTGAAGTTGTTCCCAGGAGGTAGTGTCCTCTTGCGTCCGAGCTCTAACACCGGACTACATTCGAGGTATCTTTTGCGGCCGAGCACCAATGCCGGACCGCTTCTGAGCTCCAACGCCGGAATGTATCCGAGCTCCAACGCCGGACTATGTCCAAGCTCCAACGCCGGACTGTATCCGATCTCCAACACCGGACTATATCCGAGCTCCAACACCGGACAGTGTCCCAGCTCCAACGCCGGACTATATTCGAGGTGTCATATCACCTTGGTTCAAAAAAGATGAAGGAGTTTAGTCGAGCTTAATGCCGGAAATGCCCTCTATGGAGCCAGCCACTAGCTCCCGAGCTTTATGCGGGACTGCTTCCGAGGTGGTGCACCACCCCGACTGTGGGCCGATTTTTTGTCAATATTTTTTATTATTGCAATTTATTCTCTGCCGAGATATATGGCCAGTAGCCCTCAAGGTATGTATCGGTCTAAAACCCGAGATGCACATGAAGGATGACATAAGACCGCTGATCCCAGTAGCCGCTGAGACTCAGGTTGATTTGCAAAGTCGGTCTGAGGATCAAGTCCTAGCTCGGCATAATACTTCGGGACAGAAAAAGCGGCGTGCTCAGTCCTCGAGACTCAAGTTGGGTGCGGCCGACCAACCTGAGGATCAAAATCTCCTTGGAAACTGTATTGCACTTGAAATTTTCTGCATTGAACAGGCAATGCAGTAGCCCCCGAGACACTGGTCGGGTGGCAACACCAGATCAGGGGATCGATGTGCCCCTTTAATATTTGTAAATAATGAGCCCGAAGCCCAGTAGCCCCCAAGCCTTAATGCGGGCACGGGTGGCCCAATTATGGATCGATATCCATAGTAAAATCACAAATTATGTGTAATGACTCTATGTATCCAAGTACTTTATGTCATTAATGCTCGGATCCGCATTGTACAAAACTTTGTTCACCGACCATCGGCTTCCACCTCCTCGGCCAGTAGCCGAGGAGTGTTTGTCCTACTTTATAAAGCCTTTATGAGGGCAAAGATTTATGACAAACAAGGCAATCTGGCCATACGGTTTTATGAACAAAGATACGCAGAGAGATATGTTATATTACTGTTTAACATAAGAAATGTCTTCTGGAGAAAATAGTCCCGCTATCGGTTCCTTTCTTTGGGTTGTCATGCTAAGCATGATCATGCAGCCTCAGCTCTAATGTAAGAGCATAATATTGAGGATTTAGTTTGGGAGGCCAGTTAATAGCCCTCGGTAGTGTTCGGCGACAGTCGAGGTCAAGCCGTGAACACTTCAGCCATTGTTATGAATGGCCCGTCATTTAACACCGTCATCGGATCGCTGACCAGTTTACGCTTATTGTGACAGTCAGTTTTCGGCTTTCTCCACTGAGGTGCTTAACCATGTGAGCTGGAAGCACAATCACAGTGGTTCTCCCTTTGCACACCTAGCCAAACAAAGCGGAACATAGGAGGCAAGCGCAGGAGCCGGGCAACCCAACTATTGACCGAAGACACAATTCGAAACCGATGCATATATAGCAATATCAGGGAATGTTTTTGCCGAATCTCTAAAGGTGTCCGGCATTGCACTGCGGGACTTGTGCTGAAAACACACAAATAGTTTAGAAGTGACATAAGCTTGGAAACCCAAAAAACATCAGTAAAAACTTGACGTCCGAACAAGATCAAGTGTTCGGTGCCAATCCGAAAATTGGCCTTAGCAAAAGAAGTGCTTCTGTCGTGCTTTAACATGATACATCCTATCTCAAGACTTCAAGCAGGTCAGCCTACGGCCTCAACCTCCTATCCCGAGGACGGAGTACTTCTCATTAGGCCAGTTTAGCAAACTAAACTCTAGCGGCTTTGAGAGAGAAATTAGGCTCCCCGGCTAGTGACCACATGCTTGTGTCAAAAAAAGGAGTGATAGATAATAATAATAATAATAATAATAATAATAATAATAATAATAATAATAAAACTTTGCAACGACTAAGAAGAAGAACACTTATCATAAAACGGCTCATATAAATTTAAGAGCCCCCAAGTGACTTGGGTAAAAGAATGATTGCATGTACCGAAGTACTTATATCATATCTATGTTCAACCGAACTTTAAACGCGTCACCGACCGTCGGCTTCTCCCTCTTCGGTCAAGGACCAAAAAGTGTTATGTACTCCATCTGTCAAGAATATCGACGGTGTTTCCAATAACCAGGCAGTCAGGCCATAAGGCTGTAACAGGCAAAGCGCGCTTAGGGGACTTATGCTATATTACCGCGAAGTGTAAGAAGCATCTTCGAAGAAAATAGTACCCCCACCGATACCTTTCTTCGGTGCTCATTGTTATTACGACACTTGTGCAATATATTTTTTGTACTCATGAGTTTCGTTGTGTGCCGACCATCATTGAAAACTATAAGAGCGCTAGCTTTCGGCTTCACCCAGTCTGAGGTCCGGCTCGGGCGACCCGATCGTGACAATCGCAGAGGTGCTCCCTTTACTCCCTAGCCGAACAATCGGAAACGTAGGGGTAAACACAGGAGCGAGACAACCCAGCTTGCAAATCGCTTAAGTCAATATGGTGCATATTGTGGCGTAATAGATGAACAAGGAATGAAGCCGTACAAGTATAATCATATGCAAGTGGAAAAGCTTCATGAAGGAAGCCCCCAAATGAATTGGGTATTCGAATTTATGCGTCACAAACAAAGTTTGGACAAGGAAATTTTTTACAAGCAACTTTTTTCCAAAAAAATATAATGCTTGGTTGAACCGAACACAAGTTAGAAATTAAAGCTTTGAGCATGAAAGCGACTTAGCTGGTTAATGTGTTCGGTATTGATGACGCGGTCCGAGCTTGATGCGGGGCAAGGTTCCATCCCCCAAGCTGGTCTCGAGGTGGCGGAGCGGAGAGCTCGACACGCTGAAGTGGCGACATAGCATGGTCAATGCAGACTGGCAGAGTGACGCCGAAGTCCCCGGATCATTTTCCTGTGCACAAAAAATAGTGCAAACCGGAGATAATAATAATAATGATAATAAAAAAATGTAGCATAATAAATAATTTATGCAAAGTGAGGAATAGAAGAAATATGGCCTGGTGCCAAAGTCAATGTCGATGCAGGGCGTCGGTGTGATGTAGCAAAGGCGTGGCAAAACCTGAATTCACAGGTCGGTCCGAGCTCCGGATGCGGCGTTCGCCGGACTATGTACGGAAACAGATCGAACCACCACACCTCCGTCTTTAATGTGGTCACCATTTGATAGACCTAGTTTATTTGTTGTAGCAATCCAAAGGAAGGTGATTCCCAAAATTGGGACTCGCTCCGCACACCCATTGCCTGATGGGCGATAAAACGACGGCATGGCAATGCTGGTAAAGATTGACTCGCCGAGGCAAAGCCCTTGGCCCAGCTAACGTGACGGAGCTGGTCGGCTAGTGACGCCGAAGTGTCTGGAGTAGGTTGATGAAGAGATGGTGAAGCCCCCGGTCCAGCCGAGATGTCGAAGCCTCGACGTCAGCCGATGAGTCGAAGTAGGTCGGCATGATGGACACCAGCTTGAAGAAGCAATAGTGCGGCCCTGTTGATGCAGGTCGTGACATGGTCGATGCCGGCTTGATGAAGCGACTGTGCGGCGATGCCGGTATGCCCGCTCCGTGTAATCCGTGGGGCGGCAATGTTGATGATGATTTATCCTTCGCGATGCCGGACTCTTGTTCGGCTTGCCGAGATGATGATCCCAAGAAGTTGAGCTCGGCTAAAGTGACGACGTGTCTAGCGCAGGTCGGCAGCCGTGGAGTAATATTGCCGGACTGGTTTGACACCAGCATGATGTTGAAGATCATGTTCAAAAGATCTTAAAGTTAGTGGGATGTGTTCGGGAACAAAACACAATACTCCATACAAAACTTCCTTCAAAAGGGATGTCCAAAATCCCGTTCATAAAAAAGATGAACTCGGGTCGGATTCGTTTTCGCGCAGAAAACAGATCCGAAAAGTGATGCACTAATCGGAAGGTTCCCGGAGTTTGGACGGTCGGATCGAGCTGAAATTTTGAGAGGTGGTAGATATAGGAATTCCGCAGCCGATCAACGGTTGGATCTTCCAAAGGACGTCCGAGCTAGAAGCTGGACACCACGCCCTAAACTCATCCAAATTCCCATCCAGATTTGACAGGGCTCCGGTATATCGTGGATTGCCAGAGATTCCTCGATCGGAACTCGACGAAATTTTCCAGGGTTGTTATAGACTCAATTCCGCACAATTCCACCAAAGCGATCGTCAAAGCGATACTCGAGGAGGTGGTGGCGGCAGATACGAGTTCGCTGTCCAAAAAAACAGCACGGACGCTTGAGGGCAATGTTGACATTGAGCCCCCGAGCTCCATAGATGATTCCTCCGTGATCTTGATAGAGATCGGAGTTGATGTTTGATGAAGGCCCTCATCTGAACATGGTGATCCGAACACGGGGCGCAATTCTTGGTCGAACCAAGGTGACCAGTCGAACTGGTGACGAAGACGCCGAAGTCGCAGTTGATCTGCAGGCGAGCCATCGATCCTTTTGTCGATCACACAGCGGAACTCTCAATGAAAGCACCAATGTCGATGTCAAAACCGGCGTATCTCGGGTAGGGGGTCCCGAACTGTGCGTATAGGATCGATGGTAACAGGAGGCAGAGGACTCGATGTTTACCCACGTTCGGGCCCTCTTGATGGAAGTAAAACCCTACGTCCTGCTTGATTGATATTGATGATATGAGTATTACAAGACTTGATCTACCACGAGATCGTAGAGGCTAATCCCTAGAAGCTAGCCTATGGTATGATTGTTGTATATCATCTATCGACTAGCCTGGCCTCGGTTTATATAATGCACCAGAGGCCTAGGATAACAAGAGTCCTAGCCGAATACGCCGGTGGGGAGGAGTCCTTGTCTTGATCACCAAGTCTTGTAGAATCTTCCATGTATGCGGCAGCTGTCCGAACTGGCCCATGAGTATACGGCCATGGGGGTCCTCGGCCCAATCTAACAGATCGGGAGATGTTGTGGTGAGTACCCCCTAGTCCAGGACACCGTCACACATATCATCACGGAAGTGTATTTTTTTGTAGTGTTGACAACTAACAAACTATAATCTCAGTCATTGGAGCAATTGCAATTTACCATAACATAGGAAAGAGTCAACATATAAGAGCTTTTCAGCAAGTCCACATACTCAACTATCATATAGTCTTTCACAATTGTTGACACTCATGCAATACTTATGGGTATGGAGTTTTAATCGGACACAGAGAAAGATAGGGTCTTATAGTTTTGCCTCCCAATGTTTTACCTCAAGGGTAATGTCAACGGTAATAGTTCATGAAAACTCACATCAAATTAGCCATATATACCAGGATCTTCCCAACATACTATGCTTGCCAAAGGATAAAATGTAAAAAGGAAAGGTGAAGATCACCATGACTCTTATGCAGGGTAGGAGATAAAAGTAAAAGATAGGCCCTTCGCAGAGGGAAGCAGAGGTTGTCATGCGCTTTTATAGTTGTATGCACAAAATCTTAATGTGAAAGAACGTCACTTTATATTGCCACTTGTAATATGGACCTTTATTATGCAGTCTGTCGCTTTTATTTCTTCCATATCACACGATCGTATAAAGCTTATTTCTCCCACACTAATAAGTCATACATATTTAGATTGAAATTTTTATTGCTTGCACCGATGACAACTTACTTGGAGGATCTTACTCAATCCATAGGTAGGTATAGTGGACTCTCATGGCAAAACTGGTCTAAGGGTATTTGGAAGCACAAGTAGTATCTCTACTTGGTGCGATGAATTTCGCTAGCACGAGGGGTAAAGGCAAGCTCAACCATGTTGGAAGATCCATGATAATATAATTTATCTCAGATGTAAGAAAACATAACCCATTATGTTGTCTTCCTTGTCCAACGTCAACTCTTTTAACATGTCATATTTTAATGAGTGCTCACAATCATAAAATATGTCCAAGATAGTATATCTATATGTGAAGACCTTTCTTTCTTTATTACTTCTTATTAATTGCAACGATGACCAAAACTATGTTTGCCAACTCTCAACAACTTTTATTCATCATACTTTTCTATGTGAGCTCATTACTCTCCACAAGACTCACATGATCTCTTTGTTTTCTTTTTATTTCTTTCTCTTTTCTTTTATTCACTTAAGATCATGGCAAAATAATCAAGCCCTTGACTCAACAGTAATCTTTATTATATAGCTCACGGACTCAATTACATAGAAGAATTATAAAGCAAAACTCACGACTAGATCATACTAAGAACTTTTATTCTACTAGATCAAGATATTACCAAAAGGATCGAACTAAGAAAAACGGTAAAGGTAAAAGTGATGGTGATACGATACCGGGGCACTCCCCCAAGCTTGGCATTTGCCAAGGGGAGTGCCCATACCAGATACTCAATTCTTCTTTGTTGGTGGAGACGGTGGTGATTTTGTTGATGGTGTAGGTTTCTTCCTTAATTTACACTTGAGGACGGAATTTTGGTCCCTTAGGTCCTCGATCTCCTGCTCCGGGCTCAGTATCTTTTTGCATAGTTCCTGTTTGTTTTCCTGCAAGAGGCGAAAAGGGATAAACTCGATCTTAGGTTTCTTCACTCTATTAGGGAGGCTTGACTTTTTGAACTCCACATGATTGTCCTCAGGTTGAGGTAGTGGGACTTCATCTTCATCTGAGCTCGTCTCCTCCTTTCCCTTAGGTTCATAGTCCTCTTCTTCTTCCGTAGTCCAACCACAATGCTCCACATCCCCATAGACTTTAGGGTCTGCAAGGTAATCAGCCACATAGCTCTCCCCTTCCGAATGTTGGGACGACATGTTGCTCAAATCTGCAGTAGGACAGCTCGAAACAAAGAAAGGAGATTTTTGCGTGATACGGGAGTCAAAACCCCCGGGAGATTATATAATGAATTTTTACCGACCAAAATACGTGCCGTGTACGAAAATGGAGTCCAGAGAGCACACGAGGTGCCCATGAGGTAGGGGGCGCGCCCAGGGGGGTAGGGCGCGCCCTCCACCCTCATGGAGCCCTCGTGTCCTTCTCGGAATGCTACTTATTTTTCTATTTCTCTAAATATTCCAAAACGGAGAAATATTGCCTTAAAAACTGTTTTGGAGTCGGTTTACTTACCGTACCACATACGTACTCCTTTTCGGAGTCTGAAACATTCTGTAAAGTGTCCCTTATGTATTCCTCCGAGGTTACGGTTTCAATAACATTGGTTTCAACATTTATGGGATTACATGAGATATAATGTTTTATTCTCTGACCGTTCATCACCTTTGGATTTGTGCCTTCGAAGTTGTTGATATTTATGGCACCGGAACGATAGACCTCCTCAATAACGTAAGGACCTTCCCATTTAGAGAGAAGTTTTCCTGCAAAAAATCTTAAACGAGAGTTGTATAGCAATACATAATCACCTACATTAAACTCACACTTTTGTATTCTTTTGTCATGCCATCTTTTAACTTTTTCTTTAAACAACTTGGCATTTTCATAGGCTTGGGTTCTCCATTCATCGAGTGAGCTAATATCGAATAACATCTTCTCACCGGCAAGTTTGAAATCATAATTGAGTTCTTTAATAGGCCAATATGCCTTGTGTTCTAGTTCGAGAGGTAAGTGACATGCTTTTCCATAAACCATTTTATACTGAGAGATACCCATAGGATTTTTATATGCAGTTCTATAGGCCCATAATGCATCATCAAGTTTCTTGGACCGATTTTTCTAGATCTATTAACAGCCTTTTGCAAAATTAATTTGAGCTCTCTATTACTCAATTCTACTTGACCACTAGACTGAGGATGATAAGTAGATGCAATTCTATGATTAACATTATATTTAGCAAGCATTTTACGGAAAGCACCATGAATAAAATGTGAACCACCATCAGTCATTAAATATCTAGGGACTCCAAATCTTGGAAAAATAACTTCTTTAAGCATTTTAATAGAAGTGTTATGATCAGCACTACTAGTTGGAATAGCTTCTACCCACTTAGTAACGTAATCAACAGCAACTAAGATATGTGTATATCCATTAGAGGAAGGAAAGGGTCCCATATAGTCAAAGCCCCAAACATCAAATGGTTCAATAACGAGTGAGTAGTTCATAGGCATTTATTGATGTCTACTAATATTACCAATTCTTTGACATTCATCACAAGATAAGACAAACTTACGGGCATCCCTAAAGAGAGTAGGCCAATAAAAACCAGATTGCAATACCTTATGTGTAGTTCTATCTCCAGCATGGTGTCCTCCATAAGCTTCGGAGTGACACTTGCGTAGGATCTGTTCCTGTTCATGCTCAGGTACACAACGTCTAATAACACCATCTACTCCTTTATAAAGATGTGGATCATCCTAAAAGTAATGCCTCAAATCATAGAAGAACTTTTTCTTTTGCTGGTATGTGAAACTAGGTGGTATAAACTTAGCAGCAATGTAATTAGCATAATCAGCATACCATGGAGCACTATGAGAAGCATTTATGACATTTAATTGCACAACAGGAAAGCTATCATCAATAGGTAGTGGGTCATCAAGCACATTTTCTAACCTAGACAAGTTGTCTGCAACGGGGTTCTCAGCTCCCTTTCTATCAACAATATGTAAGTCAAATTCTTGTAGCAAGAGAACCCATCTAATAAGTCTAGGTTTAGCATCTTTCTTTTCCATGAGATATTTAATAGCAGCATGATCAGTGTGAATAGTTACTTTAGAATCAACAATATAAGGTCTGAACTTATCACAAGCAAATACAGCTGCTAAGAATTCTTTTTCAGTAGTAGCATAATTTCTGTCAGGACCCCGACTCGATGTCACATCGATCTAGCTGGTAACACCTCATATCACTTTGCGGCCTCACGCACGGTATCCCCACGGGTGTCGTCTTACCTTTTCCCGGGACCGTTTGCGCCTTTTGGCTCACGTATATGATAGTGTCGCTAGCATCCATATGATAAAGAGCCCGGGCTGACATGACTAGTCGTAAACCCAAAGTGGCACAGACTTACAGGGACAGGCATCCATGACCCAGCTTCGAACGTGTCGGTCATCAGCAAGTGGGTCCGGGCTGTAGCACTGGGCTAGCAGGACTCCGGTAAACCGGGCTGTAGCGGGCTAACAGGACTCCGGTACTCAAAGTGTGACATTTCCCCGAAGGGACAGACACAGGAACGAAGAAGGACACATGCCGGCCAGCCTAAGTGTTCCAGAGCAGTGGCAAGCTACCATGGCTCAGCGGTAACACTAGGAGACATTTCCCGGTAAGAGAGGCTACTAAAGATAAACAACTAGATAGTCAGATCCCACACATACCAAGCATTTCAATCATACACGCAATATGCTCGATATGTGCAAATACAACGAAGCATCACAACATGACTCTATGACACAAGTACTTTATTTAAGGCTCAGTGAGCCATACATAACATACACAAAGGTACGGGTCTCACGACCCCACATACAAGTCATACAGTCATACAAACCAACAGCGGAAGTAACTTGTCTGAGTACAGACAACTAGTAAAATAAAAGAGGCTTGGAAAGCCTAGCTATACTACGTGGTCCTTCACAAGCTCAGGGTCACCACCTGGGTCCTTAGCCTACTCGTTGATGTCAACGTCTACAAAGAACCCAGCAGAAGGGGTTGCAGCGTCTTCTGTAAAAATGTAGATTATAGCAACATGAGTACAAAGGTACTCAGCAAGACTTACATCAGATCCTACATACATGCATAGTATCAAGAAGGGTTGGTGGAGTTATTGCAGCAAGCCAGCTTTGACTCTTGGCTAGGCTATCCTACGATACTCCAACTTGAAATGGTTTTGCGCACACGAGTCCACTACTCACCAATTCAATACACTACCGAGGATCCATCTCCGTCTTCCTACGGAAGAGCCATCCTCGGCACTCACACTTGTCTTGAGGCTTTTAGTAGTTTCCATTTACTTGTCTATGAACTGTATAGGCAACCAAGTAGTCCTTTACCGCGGACGCGGCTATTCGAATAGATCATGTTAACCCTGCAGGGGGTACTTCTTCATACACGCTCTCACCACTTACCGTCGTTTACACGACATGTACTCGGCAACCTTCAAGCGGAAGCCCAACGTGGGTGTCGGCCACGACCTACCTAATCACCTAAGCCTCCAGTCCAGGTTTATCGCCTATCCAGGTTCCATCCGCAGGGAGTCCGGTCGAGGTTTCCCATACGGCCCCGAACGATGTGAACAGGGTTCCCGAGATACCTAACGGGTATTCGGTACACCCGGCCACGTACCTACCGCATCACAGCCCACCCCTACGGTCAGCGCTGTCCACGGCCTCCAGTAGGCTACAAACACCAAAAACTACTTGCAACTCCTGGACGGAGAACTAGGGTGAATAAGAAGCCGAGAGGGTCCATTGGTTTCAGGCCCAATGCATGGTAGTAGCTGATTCTTAAATCACACATACAGATCTCAGTGCTTAAGGTCGGCTTCAATGAAACAACCCACCATGTACTCCTACATGGCCTTTCATCGATACCTTTACCAAATCGTGTTCACCACACCACTCCCATTACCGACATAATCATTTCACTCCAGCCCATCACCCAGATGAACCAGACCTGACACGACTCTAAGCATAGCAGGCATAGCAAGGTAGGAACAACACATACATATGGCTCAAGCAACTCCTACACATGCTAGTGGGTTTCATCTAGTTACTGTGGCAATGACAGGTCATGCAGAGGAAATGGGTTCAACTACCGTAGCACACAGCAGTTTGAATCGCGTTGTCTTAATGCAGTAAAAGAGAGCAGGAGCGAGAACATGGGATTGTATCGATATGATCAAATGGTTGGTTGCTTGCCTGATGGTTCGATGCACTGATACGGTTCTTCGTTAGGGTAATCACGGTACTCCTCGGG
Organism: Triticum dicoccoides; assembly: GCF_002162155.2. Classification (NCBI taxonomy): domain Eukaryota; kingdom Viridiplantae; phylum Streptophyta; class Magnoliopsida; order Poales; family Poaceae; genus Triticum; species Triticum dicoccoides. The sequence continues at coordinate 594,969,098 of NC_041388.1, read as the reverse complement.
GACAGAACCTGCCGCAGAGAGCACCGATACACAAACATCACAAAACAATGTGCAACAATATGATGCATGCATGAAACATGGCAATATGAGTGTATTGGGCTAATGCAACTAAAACCAGAAGGGTTTGAACAAATTTGAATCAAGGATTCAAATTTCAAATTCAAATATGGCCTTTTAAAGTGCTTTTCCTTGTTCTGCTTAAAACATCAATTTAACTTGTTTGATCATGCATGAAAATAGTACAGATGGATAGATTGGATTTTTCTGATCATTTTTCATATATAATTTGTCCAATTTGGAGTTACAGAATAAAAGTTATGAATTTTTGAAGTTTAAATAATATTCTGGAATTTCCTGATTTAAATTAAATCCAGAAATTATAATTATTGCGCCAGCATGACGTCAGCATGACGTCAGTGGTCAACTGCGGCTGGCTGGAGTCAAACCTGACGTGTGGGGCCCACACGTCAGTGACAGGGGGGTTAAACAGGGTTAAATTAATTCTAATTATTAATTAGTGGCGCTGGGGCCCACTGGTCAGTGTCAGGGGTTAACTAACAGTGGTTAGCGCTAATCTAACCATCTGACCGACAGGGCCCACGCGTCAGTGACCCTGGGGGTCAAACCTCAGGTCGGACAGGTCAAACCCCACCGGCGACATGACGCCGGCGAGGCCCGAGACGGCGGCGAAAGTGCTTTTTGCCATTCCGGCAACCAAATGGACGGCGGAAGGCATCTACGTGTTGCTGAGGTTGAGCCGCGACTATTGGTGGTGGTGGTTGGGCTCGGGGTGGCCGGAGTTGACGGCGGCGAGCTCGGCTGCGGCTGCCGGGGTTCGGGTGCGGTCGGAATCGACGTTGCAGGGGGCTTGGGGAGGCGTTAGTGCGCGCTACGTGCTCCTAGTGAGGTGTGGAGCACGATGGTGTGCTCGGTTAGGTGCTACGGTGACCGTGGCCACGACGGCGACATCGCCGGCGGCGTGGAGCTCTCGGCCAAGGTGGGCTAGGGCCTAGAGGTCGAAAGAGACCAGGGGAGAAGGGGGAAACGATCCGGGGGCTCACCGCGGGGCTGCAGAGGTGGTTAGCGGGCTCGGGGACGCGCTGGAGACGACGAATTCGACGGCGACGATGATCGGAGCCCGAAGAGGGGAACGGCGACGTGGCGGCGATGCAGGGCTTCCGGGGAGCTGTGGAGCGGTGGGGAGGAAGAGGGAGTCGAGGCGGAGCTCCTGAGCTAGTCGGGGGAGCGAGGGGTGGCCGGAGATGGCTGCTATGGCGAACGGCGGCGACGGTGGTGTTCGGCCGTGTGAGAGAGAGAGCGAGGGAGAGGAGGGGAGAGCCGGGGGAGAGTGAGAGAGAGCAGGGGGGATCGGGACGGCCTGCGGGAGTCGTCCACGCGGCCAGGAGCGCGTCGGCAAGCAGGAGGTGGCCGCGCGGTCGTGCGCGCGCGAGCACGCAGCAGCTTCGGGGCGAGGGGAGGAAGACGACGGAGAGCTGCAGTGGTGGGCTGGGCCGCTGCTGGCTGGGCCGGCCAGCTGGCTGGGCCGCACAGTGGAGGAGCCCAGGTAAGTTTTCTCCCTTTTTATTTCTGTTTCTGTTTTATTTAATATATCTGCAACTTTGTTGAATTAAATAAAATACCTAGGCAAGTTCAAAAATCACCAAACTATTCCTGGCCCATAGTTGGATTATTTCCAACATGAAACATTTTAGTTTGGAGATATTTGAGCATTTAAATATTTTATATTATTTTAAATGCCCAAATTCAAATATTTATGATTTAATTCAAAAACCCTAGGATGGCCTAGGAAAATGTGCACCATTTTTGGCAGAGGTTCTGAACCAAGACAAAAATGATGGGCATTTTAGAAGGGCATTTCAGGTTCATTGAAAAATTATTTTAGTAACCCTAGTTGGTTTCAGAGGGGACTGGGGGTTCTGTCATCCCCATTTCAAGTTTCTGATGAAAGAGTAAACATGATGCAACACTCTAATGCATGACTAGCTAGGTTGTGACAACTCACCCCCACTCAAAAGAATCTCGTCCCGAGATTTGGGTTCCTCCGGGAAGAAGGCGGGATATTCAAGTCGAAGACGATCCTCCCTTTCCCAAGTTGCTTCATCCTCAGAATGGTGCGACCATTGAACCTTGAGAAACTTGATATTATGACGTCGGGTGGTACGTTCGGCCTGATCGAGGATACGAACGGGGTACTCTCGATATGTAAGATTATCTTGGAGATCAAGCGTTTCGTGGTCCACTTCACGGATAGGATCCGAGAAGCAACGCCTGAGTTGAGAAACGTGGAAGACATCATGAACTCTGGAGAGGTGCGGAGGTAGTTCCAACTGGTAGGCAACTTCTCCTCGTTTGGCAAGAATGCGAAAAGGTCCAATGTAACGAGGAGCCAATTTGCCTTTGATACCGAAACGATGGGTTCCCTTCAAAGGGGTGACCCGAAGATAAGCCTTCTCGTCAACCTCGAAAGTCATAGCCTTATGTTTTCGGTCATATTGACTCTTTTGACGGGATTGGGCTGTTTTCAACTTTTCACGAACGATACGAACTTGTTCTTCTGCTTCCTGAATCATGTCCGGGCCAAAGAATTGTCTTTCCCCGGTCTCTGACCAGTTAAGGGGTGTTCGACATCGTCGTCCATAGAGAACTTCAAAAGGGGCTTTACCCAAGCTAGATTGATAGCTGTTGTTGTAAGCGAATTCGGCAAACGGAAGGCACTTCTCCCAGTCCATTCCGAATGAGATAACAGAGGCTTGAAGCATGTCTTCTAGAATTTGGTTGACGCGTTCCACTTGACCACTCGACTGAGGGTGGAAAGCGGTGCTAAAGGAAAGACGGGTTCCCATAGCATTTTGGAAACTTTCCAAAAATCGAGAGGTGAAAAGACTTCCTCGATCCGAGTTAATTTCCAAAGGAACACCATGGAGAGACACTATTCGAGAGATGTACAAATCTGCCAGCTGACTAGCGGTTATACTCTCACGAACAGGTAGGAAATGGGCTACTTTGGAAAGACGATCGACCACGACGAAAATAGCATTATTCCCTCTCTTGGTCCTGGGAAAACCGGTAATGAAATCCATACCAATTTTATCCCATTTCCATTCAGGAATAGCTAAGGGTTGAAGGGTGCCAGCAGGCCGTTGGTGCTCTGCTTATACACGACGACAGACGTCGCAGTTAGCAATATACTGAGCAATTTCTCTCTTCATCCTAGTCCACCAGAACCTCTGGCGTAGGTCCTGATACATCTTAGTACTACCGGGATGAATAGTGAGAGGAGATTCATGAGCCTCCTTAAGGATCAACTGCCGTAGATGCTGGTTCTTGGGAACCACTAGACGGTTCTCAAAGTACACAACACCATGATCATTGGTGGAGAAACAACTAGCACCTCCGCTAGCAATGTTCTCCTTGATCTTAGCTATTCCCTTATCTCGCTTCTGGGCAGCAATGATTTGATCCGTAAGAGTAGGTTTCGCCACCAAGGTGGAGAGAAATCCTTGAGGAACAATGTGAAGGTTAAGCTTCCGGAATTCCTCATGGAGAAGCGGTTGACTTTGTTGTAACATCAGGTTGTTACAATAAGATTTACGACTTAGCGCATCAGCCATGACGTTGGCTTTCCCTGGGGTGTAGGTTATTCCTAAGTCGAAGTCTGTGATCAATTCAACCCAACGTCTTTGCCTGAGATTCAGATCCGGTTGGGTGAAAATATACTTCAGACTTTGGTGATCAGTGAATATTTCGCAACGATTACCGAGGAGGTAATGTCGCCAGGTCTTAAGTGCATAGACTACGGCTGCAAGCTCTAGATCATGAGTGGGATAATTCTCCTCATGTGGGTGCAATTGCCGTGAAGCATAGGCAATTACGTGTCGATCTTGCATGAGAATGCAACCTAGTCCTTGTCGCGAGGCGTCGCAGTAGATAACAAAGTCCTTAGAGAAGTCTGGCGGTACCAGTACGGGAGCAGAAGTCAGGCGTCTTTTCAGTTCCTGAAAGCTGTGCTCACATTGTGGAGTCCATTCGAACTTCTTATCTTTCTTGAGGAGTTCGGTTAGAGGTTTGGCAACTTTGGAGAAGTTCTCGACAAAGCGACGGCAATAGCTCGCTAAGCCTAGAAACTCCGAACTTGCTTGACTGATTCAGGTGGAGTCCAATTAAGAACGGCTTGAACTCGCTCAGGGTTAACAGCAATACCTTTACCAGATATTACATGACCCAGATAGGTCACTTCTGACAACCAGAATTCACATTTAGAAAATTTGGCATAAAGGCGATGCTCTCGAAGTTTCTGCAACACTAGCCTTAGATGTTCGGCATGTTCTTCCTCGTTCTTGGAGTAGATGAGTATATCATCGAGGTAAACCACGACGAATTTATCCAAATACTCCATGAAGATTGAGTTCATTAACCGAGAAAAGGTGGCTGGAGCGTTGGTTAATCCGAAGGACATGACGGTGTACTCGTATTGGCCATAACGAGTAACAAAGGCCGTTTTAGGAATGTCCCCGTTTCTGATTTTGATTTGGTGGTAGCCCAACCTCAAATCCATCTTGGAGAAGACTGAGGATCCAGCGAGCTGATCATACAGGTCGTTGATCCTGGGAAGTGGATATTTGTTCTTGATTGTGACCAAATTGACAGGTCGGTAATCTACAACCATCCGGTCCGTACCATCCTTCTTCTTGACGAATAGGACGGGGCAAGCCCACGGAGATGAGCTAGGTCGGATGAAACCCTTTTTCAAGGACTCATCGAGTTGTTTCTTAAGCTCGGCTAGTTCTAGGGGTGCCATCTTATAAGGTCTTCTAGCAATCGGAACGGTTCCTGGAATGAGGTCTATTACAAACTCAACATCCCTGTCAGGTGGAACACCTGGCAATTCCTCTGGAAAGACATCCGGGAAGTCACGGACTACCGGAACGTCCTCAAGGTCTGGCAAAGCGCTGGCGTTAAGAGAATATAATTGTCGCTTGGCTATTCGGGTCAAGACATTAACTATCTTTCCCGAAGGATGGGTGAGTTGAACAGTCCTAGAGAAGCAATCAATTTGGGCATGATGAGCCGACATCCAGTCCATACCCAGAATGATATTAATATCTGAAGATTTAAGGGCTATCAAAGACGCGAGGAAAACAAGTCTGTCGACTTGGATCTCATTTCCATAACTTACCCTAGAGGTCTGCCATCTAGACCCAGGGGTAGAGATTTCCATAGTGGATGGCATGTCACAGAATGCAACGTTATGCAGACGAGCATAACTTTCGGATATAAAAGAATGAGAGGCTCCTGTATCGAAAAGAACAGATGCCGGGTGGCAATTAACAAGAAGCGTACCGAGAACGACGTTGGGATCCTCTTGAGCTTCTTCGGCAGAGATACAGTTGACATGGCCACGTGAAGCGGTGACCGGCTTGGCGTGGAATATTTTTCCTGTCGGCTTGCCACGGCCAGCAGCTTTAGCAGATTGATTGGGGTTGGTCTGGGGGCATTCACGCATATAGTGACCAGATTCCCCACACTTGAAACAAGTCACGGAACTGGTACGTGGAGGAGCATTGTTAGTTGGACCCCCATAGGGCTTGGCTGGAGCAGACTGTTGAACGGGGCGAGGCGCCTGGAAGGATGGCCTCGGTGTAAACCTGGGTGGCAGGGCGGTGTTGGGTACCCACACGCGGCGCTTCTGAGGACCAGCACCGGATGAGGAACCCATGTCACGGCCATGCTTGCGTGTTGCGTCATAGTCAGTCTGACCAGTTTCGGCACTGATGGCTTTGTTGACAAGTTTCTGAAAAGTTGTGCACTCATGCAGACGGAGGTCACGGCGAAGCTCAGGACTAAGGCCCTTATGGAACCTTGCTTGCTTCTTGGCATCGGTAGACACTTCCTCGGTTGCATATCGTGCGAGATTACCAAACTCCCTGCTGTAAGCATCCACAGAAAGTCGGCCTTGGGTGAAACTGCAAAATTCTTCACGTTTACGGTCCATGAGACCCTCCGGAATGTGATGTTCACGGAAAGCCTCGCTGAATTCAGCCCAAGTAGTGACATGGCCCGCTGGGCGCATAGCTCCATAATTCTCCCACCATAGACTGGCGGGGCCTTCAAGATGATATGCAGCAAAGGTGACCTTGTCAGCCTCCGCTACCAGCGCGGAACGCAGTTTGTGAGAGATACTGCGAAGCCAGTCATCAGCGTCGAGAGGCTCGACGGAGTGGTGGAACGTGGGTGGATGCAATTTGATAAAATCACTGAGTGACACCACGTTAGCCCTCTGATGGTGTGCTGTATTCTGTTCAATACGCTCCAACAAACGGTTGCCTGCGGGGACCGCGAGGTGGGGTGATGCCTCCTACATCACGCCAAACCATCACGTCTGGCAGAGCAGATCTCACAGGATAGAGATCGCGCATATCTGAATATCCAGCTTGCACCGCCGGTGCGAACCGAGTCAAAGTGGCCCAGTGGTCAGCACGGGTGTTGAAGAGCTCTAGCCTTAAGGCCCGATTTTCACGGTCCTTATCCTCGAGCATCTCAGCAGTGGTGCGAGTCCGTGAATCCTCCTGAGTGGGGTCAGCATAGATAGCCTGGAGATACCCTTGTGCTCCCGGAAGTGATCCTGGCATATACCGGAAATCAGAGTCCCGAAAACCAGATCTGACCCGCATAATGGTCATCATAGAGTAGGCGGCGTCCTGCACAGCCATCTCAATGGTAACCCCGAGTCCATAAGAGCAGTGAAGAGGCTCGGTGGATCCAGGATAAGATGGAAATATCCTGACAGTGCAGAGATACTGGCTTTGATTAAAGTCTCGGAATTGCTCTTCGACCGTGTACTCAGGATACCAGCGGTATCCAGCCTCAGTCATTACCCTGACCAACTTAGCAGTATGGCCGGGTACATCTAGGCATCGAGTCAGGCGAACCACTTGATTGAGGTCGCGAGTGGCCATCTGAAACACAATCATAATGCAAAGGCATTAGAATTTCTAGCAAAATTTCGGCAGCATAACAGCTGTAAATGCTCAAAAAAGATTTGAGACATTTGACAAAGGATTTCGTACACACTCAACATCACCATATCAAAGTTCTGAAACCATTCTGGCAACATAATGTGGTAGTAGAACTGAACTAGGCTGGTAACCATCAAACTTATAAGGTACTACTGATTAGTAACACGTGATCCTGATAGAGAGAACAGATCCTAATTCCTTAACCCCCGGTGGAAGAATGGACTGACTCAGATCAGAAAGTCATAAGGTATAAGGAGTAAAAGAGCCTTACGTTCCAACCCACAAACAATTCCCCTACATATAACTAAAGAATTTCTAGACTCAACATCGACCAGTTTGGCTTGGAGAACCTACAGGCAGTCCGGCTCTGATACCAACGCTGTCAGGACCCCGACTCGATGTCACATCGATCTAGCTGGTAACACCTCATATCACTTTGCGGCCTCACGCACGGTATCCCCACGGGTGTCGTCTTACCTTTTCCCGGGACCGTTTGCGCCTTTTGGCTCACGTATATGATAGTGTCGCTAGCATCCATATGATAAAGAGCCCGGGCTGACATGACTAGTCGTAAACCCAAAGTGGCACAGACTTACAGGGACAGGCATCCATGACCCAGCTTCGAACGTGTCGGTCATCAGCAAGTGGGTCCGGGCTGTAGCACTGGGCTAGCAGGACTCCGGTAAACCGGGCTGTAGCGGGCTAACAGGACTCCGGTACTCAAAGCGTGACATTTCCCCGAAGGGACAGACACAGGAACAAAGAAGGACACATGCCGGCCAGCCTAAGTGTTCCAGAGCAGTAGCAAGCTACCATGGCTCAGCGGTAATACTAGGAGACATTTCCCGGTAAGAGAGGCTACTAAAGATAAACAACTAGATAGTCAGATCCCACACATACCAAGCATTTCAATCATACACGCAATATGCTCGATATGTGCAAATACAACGAAGCATCACAACATGACTCTATGACACAAGTACTTTATTTAAGGCTCAGTGAGCCATACATAACATACACAAAGGTACGGGTCTCACGACCCCACATACAAGTCATACAGTCATACAAACCAACAGCGGAAGTAACTTGTCTGAGTACAGACAACTAGTAAAATAAAAGAGGCTTGGAAAGCCTAGCTATACTACGTGGTCCTTCACAAGCTCAGGGTCACCACCTGGGTCCTTAGCCTACTCATTGATGTCAACGTCTACAAAGAACCCAGCAGAAGGGGTTGCAGCGTCTTCTGTAAAAATGTAGATTATAGCAACATGAGTACAAAGGTACTCAGCAAGACTTACATCAGATCCTACATACATGCATAGTATCAAGAAGGGTTGGTGGAGTTATTGCAGCAAGCCAGCTTTGACTCTTGGCTAGGCTATCCTACGATACTCCAACTTGAAATGGTTTTGCGCACACGAGTCCACTACTCACCAATTCAATACACTACCGAGGATCCATCTCCGTCTTCCTACGGAAGAGCCATCCTCGGCACTCACACTTGTCTTGAGGCTTTTAGTAGTTTCCATTTACTTGTCTATGAACTGTATAGGCAACCAAGTAGTCCTTTACCGCGGACGCGGCTATTCGAATAGATCATGTTAACCCTGCAGGGGGTACTTCTTCATACACGCTCTCACCACTTACCGTCGTTTACACGACATGTACTCGGCAACCTTCAAGCGGAAGCCCAACGTGGGTGTCGGCCACGACCTACCTAATCACCTAAGCCTCCAGTCCAGGTTTATCGCCTATTCAGGCTCCATCCGCAGGGAGTCCGGCCGAGGTTTCCCATACGGCCCCGAACGATGTGAACAGGGTTCCCGAGATACCTAACGGGTATTCGGTACACCCGGCCACGTACCTACCGCATCACAGCCCACCCCTACGGTCAGCGCTGTCCACGGCCTCCAGTAGGCTACAAACACCAGAAACTACTTGCAACTCCTGGACAGAGAGCTAAGGTGAATAAGAAGTCGAGCGGGGTCATATTTCAGGGCCCAATGCATGGTAGTAGCTGTATCTTAAATCACGCATACAGATCTCAGTGCTTAAGGTCGGCTTCAATGAAACAACCCACCATGTACTCCTACATGGCCTCTCATCGATACCTTTACCAAATCGTGTTCACCACACCACTCTCATTACCGACATAATCATTTCACTCTAGCCATCACCCAGATGAACCAGACCTGACACGACTCTAAGCATAGCAGGCATAGCAAGGTAGGAACAACACATACATATGGCTCAATCAACTCCTACACATGCTAGTGGGTTTCATCTAGTTACTGTGGCAATGACAGGTCATGCAGAGGAAATGGGTTCAACTACCGTAGCACACAGCAGTTTGAAACGCGTTGTCTTAATGCAGTAAAAGAGAGCAGGATGGTTGTGTATCGGTGTCCTTGCGACAGGTTCTGCCTCCGAGGAGTACCGTGATTACCCTAACGAAGAACCGTATCAGTGCATCGAACCATCAGGCAAGCAACCAACCATTTGATCATATCGATACAATCCCATGTTCTCTTTGATTTTAGATATTCCCTTATCTCGCTTTTGGGCAGCGATGATTTGATCCGTAAGAGTAGGTTTTGCCACCAAGGTGGAAAGAAAACCTTGAGGTACAATGTGAAGGTTTAGCTTCCGAAATTCCTCATGGAGAAGCGGTTGACTTTGTTGTAACATCAGGTTGTTACAATAAGATTTACGACTTAGCGCATCAGCCATGACGTTGGCTTTCCCTGGGGTGTAGGTTATCCCTAAGTCGAAGTCTGTGATCAACTCAACCCAACGTCTTTGCCTGAGATTCAGATCCGGTTGGGTGAAAATGTACTTCAGACTTTGGTGATTAGTGAATATTTCGCAACGGTTACCGAGGAGGTAATGCCGCCAGGTCTTAAGTGCATAGACTACGGCTGCAAGCTCTAGATCATGAGTAGGATAATTCTCCTCATGTGGGTGCAATTGCCGTGAAGCGTAGGCAATTACATGTCGATCTTGCATAAGGATGCAACCTAGTCCTTGTCGCGAGGCGTCGCAGTAGATAACAAAGTCTTTGGAGAAGTCTGGCGGTACCAGTACGGGAGCAGAAGTCAGGCGTCTTTTCAGTTCCTGAAAGCTGTGCTCACATTGTGGAGTCCACTCGAACTTCTTATCTTTCTTGAGGAGTTCGGTTAGCGGTTTAGCAACTTTGGAGAAGTTTTCGACAAAGCGACGGCAATAGCTCGCTAAGCCTAGAAAACTCCGAACTTGCTTGACCGATTCAGGTGGAGTCCAATTAAGGACGGCTTGAACTCGCTCAGGGTTAACAGCAATACCTTTACCAGATATTACATGACCCAGATAGGTCACTTCTGACAACCAGAATTCACATTTAGAAAATTTGGCATAAAGGCGATGCTCTCGAAGTTTCTGCAACACTAGCCTTAGATGTTCGGCATGTTCTTCCTCGTTCTTGGAGTAGATGAGTATATCATCGAGGTAAACCACGACGAATTTATCCAAATACTCCATGAAGATTGAGTTCATTAACCGAGAAAAGGTGGCTGGAGCGTTGGTTAAACCGAAGGACATGACGATGTACTCGTATTGGCCATAACGAGTAACAAAGGCCGTTTTAGGAATGTCCCCGTTTCTGATTTTGATTTGATGGTAGCCCAACCTCAAATCCATCTTGGAGAAGACTGAGGATCCAGCGAGCTGATCATACAGGTCGTTGATCCTAGGGAGCGGATATTTGTTCTTGATTGTGACCAAATTGACAGGTCGGTAATCTACAACCATCCGGTCCGTACCATCCTTCTTCTTGACGAAGAGGACGGGGCAAGCCCACGGAGATGAGCTAGGTCGGATGAAACCCTTTTTCAAGGACTCATCGAGTTGTTTCTTAAGCTCGGCTAGTTCTAGTGGTGCCATCTTATAGGGTCTTCTAGCAATCGGAACGGTTCCTGGAATGAGGTCTATTACGAACTCAACATCCCTGTCAGGTGGAACACCTGGCAATTCCTCTGGAAAGACATCCGGGAAGTCACGGACTACCGGAACGTCCTCAAGGTCTGGCAAAGGGCTGGCGTTAAGAGAATATAATTGTCGCTTGGCTATTCGGGTCAAGACATTAACTATCTTTCCCGAAGGATGGGTGAGTTGAACAGTCCTAGAGAAGCAATCAATTTGGGCATGATGAGCCGACATCCAGTCCATACCCAGAATGATATTAATATCTGAAGATTTAAGGGCTATCAAAGACGCGAGGAAAACGAGTCTGTCGACTTGGATCTCATTTCCATAACTTACCCTAGAGGTCTGCCATCTAGACCCAGGGGTAGAGATTTCCATAGTGGATGGCATGTCACAGAATGCAACGTTATGCAGACGAGCATAACTTTCGGATATAAAAGAATGAGAGGCTCCTGTATCGAAAAGAACAGATGCCGGGTGGCAATTAACAAGAAGCGTACCGAGAACGACGTTGGGATCCTCTTGAGCTTCTTCGGCAGAGATACAGTTGACATGGCCACGTGAAGCGGTGACCGGCTTGGCGTGGAATACTTTTCCTGTCGGCTTGCCACGGCCAACAGCTTTAGCAGATTGATTGGGGTTGGTCTGGGGGCATTCACGCATATAGTGACCAGATTCCCCACACTTGAAACAAGTCACGGAACTGGTACGTGGAGGAGCATTGTTAGTTGGACCCCCATAGGGCTTGGCTGGAGCAGACTGTTGAACGGGGCGAGGCGCTTGGAAAGATGGCCTTGGTGTGAACCTGGGTGGCAGGGCGGTGTTGGGTACCCACACGCGGCGCTTCTGAGGACCAGCACCGGATGAGGAACCCATGTCACGTCCATGCTTGCGTGTTGCGTCATAGTCAGTCTGACCAGTTTCAGCACTGATGGCTTTGTTGACAAGTTTCGAAAAAGATGTGCACTCATGCAGACGGAGGTCGCGGCGAAGCTCAGGACTAAGGCCCTTACGAAACCTTGCTTGCTTCTTGGCGTCAGTAGACACTTCCTCAGTTGCATATCGGGCGAGATTACCAAACTCCCTGCTATAGGCATCCACAGAAAGTCGGCCTTGGGTGAAACTGCAAAATTCTTCACGTTTACGGTCCATGAGACCCTCCAGAATGTGATGTTCACGGAAAGCCTCGCTGAACTCAGCCCAAGTTGTGACATGGCCCGCTGGGCGCATAGCTCCATAATTCTCCCACCATAGACTGGCGGGGCCTTCAAGATGATATGCAGCAAAGGTGACCTTGTCAGCCTCCGCTACCAGCGCGGAACGCAGTTTGTGAGAGATACTGCGAAGCCAGTCATCAGCGTCGAGGGGCTCGACGGAGTGGTGGAACGTGGGTGGATGCAATTTGATAAAATCACTGAGTGACACCACGTTAGCCCTCTGATGGTGTGCTGTATTCTGTTCAATACGCTCCAACAAACGGTTTGTCTCCCGCTTGTTTCTCTCAGCTTCCATCATCACCTCGGCTAGTGAAGGAGGATGAGGCAGATTTACATCCCTGGCTTCACAGCCTTCGGCCTGCTCTTGAGAAGCAGGGTTAGCGCGCGTGTTGACCATCCTAGGTAAACAAGACAATGATTTAGTCAGGATGGTAAAATTCCGACATAGGATTCATAATGTAAGAAATAACTCGGAATGCAAGATGATCATCCGTATGACATGGTAGATACAGAAACTGCTTCTTTTATTCCATCGTCATACACACCATACAGGGTTTAGTACAAGACCAAACAAAGTACTATTACGGTGAAAAGAGGATTTCATCTCATCGGAGGCATTCCAAGCTCCTATACATTATTTTTCTACACCTCCGGAAGGAGTACAAACTAGGTCATATCCCACGAGTCACGCGGGACGATAGACGACACAGCTAGTGCGAACTAGTGATACTACCACTAACTCAGACCGATCTGTAGTAGTCCTCGTAGAAGTCACCTCCATAGCCTGGGAGCTCAACATGATCATCTGGAAACAGACGGTCTCGCGGAGCTTGTGGACCATAGGGGCTAGGATGAGGCCTTGGACCAACAAACGGTGGCCTGCGGGGACCGCGAGGTGGGGTGATGCCTCCTACATCACGCCAAACCATCACGTCTGGCAGAGCAGATCTCACAGGATAGAGATCGCGCATATCTGAATATCCAGCTTGCACCGCCGGTGCGAACCGAGTCAAAGTGGCCCAGTGGTCAGCACGGGTGTTGAAGAGCTCTAGCCTTAAGGCCCGATTTTCACGGTCCTTATCCTCGAGCATCTCAGCAGTGGTGCGAGTCCGTGAATCCTCCTGAGTGGGGTCAGCATAGATAGCCTGGAGATACCCTTGCGCTCCCGGAAGTGATCCTGGCATATACCGGAAATCAGAGTCCCGAAATAACCCAGATCTGACTCGCATAATGGTCGTCATAGAGTAGGCGGCGTCCTGCACAGCCATCTCAATAGTAACCCCGAGTCCATAGGAGCAGTGAAGAGGCTCGGTGGATCCAGGATAAGATGGAAATATCCTGACAGTGCAGAGATACTGGCTTTGATTAAAATCTCGGAATTGCTCTTCGACCGTGTACTCGGGATACCAGCGGTATCCAGCCTCAGTCATTACCCTGACCAACTTAGCAGTATGGCCGGGTACATCTAGGCATCGAGTCAGGCGAACCACTTGATTGAGGTCGCGAGTGGCCATCTGAAAGCACAATCATAATGCAAAGGCATTAGAATTTCTAGCAAAATTTCGGCAGCATAACAGCTGTAAATGCTCAAGAAGGATTTTGAGACATTTGACAAAGGATTTCGTACACACTCATCATCATCATATCAAAGTTCTGAAACCATTCTGGCAACATAATGTGGTAGTAGAACTGAACTAGGCTTGTATCCATCAAACTTATAAGGTACTACTGATTAGTAACTCGTGATCCTGATAGAGAGAACAGATCCTAATTCCTTAACCCCCGGTGGAAGAATGGACTGACTCAGATCAGAAAGTCATAAGGTATAAGGAGTAAAAAGAGCCTTACGTTCCAACCCACAAACAATTCCCCTACATATAACTAAAGAATTTCTAGACTCAACATCGACCAGTTTGGCTTGGAGAACCTACAGGCAGTCCGGCTCTGATACCAACGCTGTCAGGACCCCGACTCGATGTCACATCGATCTAGCTGGTAACGCCTCATATCACTTTGCGGCCTCACGCACGGTATCCCCACGGGTGTCGTCTTACCTTTTCCCGGGACCGTTTGCGCCTTTTGGCTCACGTATATGATAGTGTCGCTAGCATCCATATGATAAAGAGCCCGGGCTGACATGACTAGTCGTAAACCCAAAGTGGCACAGACTTACAGGGACAGGCATCCATGACCCAGCTTCGAACGTGTCGGTCATCAGCAAGTGGGTCCGGGCTGTAGCACTGGGCTAGCAGGACTCCGGTACTCAAAGCGTGACATTTCCCCGAAGGAACAGACACATGAACGAAGAAGGACACATGCCGGCCAGCCTAAGTGTTCCAGAGCAGTAGCAAGCTACCATGGCTCAGCGGTAACACTAGGAGACATTTCCCGGTAAGAGAGGCTACTAAAGATAAACAACTAGATAGTCAGATCCCACACATACCAAGCATTTCAATCATACACACAATATGCTCGATATGTGCAAATACAACGAAGCATCACAACATGACTCTATGACACAAGTACTTTATTTAAGGCTCAGTGAGCCATACATAACATACACAAAGGTACGGGTCTCACGACCCCACATACAAGTCATACAGTCATACAAACCAGCAGCGGAAGTAACTTGTCTGAGTACAGACAACTAGTAAAATAAAAGAGGCTTGGAAAGCCTAGCTATACTACGTGGTCCTTCACAAGCTCAGGGTCACCACCCGGGTCTTTAGCCTACTCGTTGATGTCAACGTCTACATAGAACCCATCAGAAGGGGTTGCAGCGTCTTCTGTAAAAATGTAGATTATAGCAACATGAGTACAAAGGTACTCAGCAAGACTTACATCAGATCCTACATACATGCATAGTATCAAGAAGGGTTGGTGGAGTTATTGCAGCAAGCCAGCTTTGACTCTTGGCTAGGCTATCCTACGATACTCCAACTGAAATGGTTTTGCGCACACGAGTCCACTGCTCACCACTTCAATACACTACCGAGGATCCACCTCCGTCTTCCTACGGAAGAGCCATCCTCGGCACTCACACTTATCTTGAGGCTTTTAGTAGTTTCCATTTACTTGTCTATGAACTGTATAGGCAACCAAGTAGTCCTTTACCGCGGACGCGGCTATTCGAATAGATCATGTTAACCCTGCAGGGGGTACTTCTTCATACACGCTCTCACCACTTACCGTCGTTTACATGACATGTACTCGGCAACCTTCAAGCGGAAGCCCAACGTGGGTGTCGGCCACGACCTACCTAATCCCCTAAGCCTCCAGTCCAGGTTTATCGCCTATTCAGGTTCCATCCGCAGGGAGTCCGGCCGAGGTTTCCCATACGGCCCCGAACGATGTGAACAGGGTTCCCGAGATACCTAACGGGTATTCGGTACACCCGGCCACGTACCTACCGCATCACAGCCCACCCCTACGGTCAGCGCTGTCCACGGCCTCCAGTAGGCTACAAACACCAGAAACTACTTGCAACTCCTGGACGGAGAACTAGGGTGAATAAGAAGCCGAGAGGGTCCATTGGTTTCGGGCCCAATGCATGGTAGTAGCTGATTCTTAAATCACACATACAGATCTCAGTGCTTAAGGTCGGCTTCAATGAAACAACCCACCATGTACTCCTACATGGCCTTTCATCGATACCTTTACCAAATAGTGTTCACCACACCACTCCCATTACCGACATAATCATTTCACTCCAGCCCATCACCCAGATGAACCAGACCTGACACGACTCTAAGCATAGCAAGCATAGCAAGGTAGGAACAACACATACATATGGCTCAAGCAACTCCTACACATGCTAGTGGGTTTCATCTAGTTACTGTGGCAATGACAGGTCATGCAGAGGAAATGGGTTCAACTACCGTAGCACACAGCAGTTTGAATCGCGTTGTCTTAATGCAGTAAAAGAGAGCAGGAGCGAGAACATGGGATTGTATCGATATGATCAAATGGTTGGTTGCTTGCCTGATGGTTCGATGCACTGATACGGTTCTTCGTTAGGGTAATCACGGTACTCCTCGGGGACAGAACCTGCCGCAGAGAGCACCGATACACAAACATCACCAAACAATGTGCAACAATATGATGCATGCATGAAACATGGCAATATGAGTGTATTGGGCTAATGCAACTAAAACCAGAAGGGTTTGAACAAATTTGAATCAAGGATTCAAATTTCAAATTCAAATATGGCCTTTT
>NC_041388.1:594888685-594951565 GCF_002162155.2 Triticum dicoccoides | reverse complement strand
GGGGAGGAAGAGGGAGTCGAGGCGGAGCTCCTGAGCTAGTCGGGGGAGCGAGGGGTGGCCGGAGATGGCTGCTATGGCGAACGGCGGCGACGGTGGTGTTCGGCCGTGTGAGAGAGAGAGCGAGGGAGAGGAGGGGAGAGCCGGGGGGGAGAGTGAGAGAGCAGGGGGGGATCGGGACGGCCTGCGGAAGTCGTCCACGCGGCCAGGAGCGCGTCGGCAAGCAGGAGGTGGCCGCGCGGCCGTGCGCGCGCGAGCACGCAGCAGCTTCGGGGCGAGGGGAGGAAGACGACGGAGAGCTGCAGTGGTGGGCTGGGCCGCTGCTGGCTGGGCCGGCCAGCTGGCTGGGCCGCACAGTGAAGGAGCCCAGGTAAGTTTTCCCCTTTTTTTTATTCCTGTTTCTGTTTTATTTAATATATCTGCAACTTTGTTGAATTAAATAAAATACCTAGGCAAGTTCAAAAATCACCAAACTATTCCTGGCCCATAGTTGGATTATTTCCAACATGAAACATTTTAGTTTGGAGATATTTGAGCATTTAAATATTTTATATTATTTTAAATGCCCAAATTCAAATATTTATGATTTAATTCAAAAACCCTAGGATGGCCTAGGAAAATGTGCACCATTTTTGGCAGAGGTTCTGAACCAAGACAAAAATGATGGGCATTTTAGAAGGGCATTTCAGGTTCATTGAAAAATTATTTTAGTAACCCTAGTTGGTTTCAGAGGGGACTGGGGGTTCTGTCATCCCCATTTCAAGTTTCTGATGAAAGAGTAAACATGATGCAACACTCTAATGCATGACTAGCTAGGTTGTGACAATTTCTTTGAGCATTGTCTAGGGTTTTACTAGAATATTGAATAACATTTAATTTCTTATCAACTCTTTGTCCTAGAACAACACCTACAGCATAATCACTAGTATCACACATAATTTCAAAGGGTAAATTCAAATCAGGTAGTTGAACAATAGGTGCAGAGATTAATGCTTTCTTAAGTATTTCAAATACTTCTATGCAATCATCATAAAAAACAAATGGTATATCTTTTTGTAATAAATTAGTCAAAGGCCGAGAAATTATTGAGAAGTCCTTAATGAACCTCCTATAAAATCCGGCATGGCCAAGGAAACTTCTTATACCTTTGATGTCCTTGGGACATGGCATCTTTTCAATAGCATCAACCTTGGCTTTATCAACTTCAATACCTCTTTCAGAAACTTTGTGCCCCAAGACAATACCTTCATTAACCATAAAGTGGCACTTTTCCCAAGTCAAGAAAAGATTAATTTCTTCACATCTCTGCAAAACTCGATCAAGGTTGCTCAAGCAATCATCAAAAGAAGATCCATAGATGGAAAAATCATCCATGAAAACCTCACAATTCTTTTCACAAAAGTCAGAGAATATAGCCATAATGCATCTTTGAAAGGTAGCAGGTGCATTACATAGACCAAAAGGCATACGTCTATAAGCAAAAGTACCAAAAGGGCATGTAAAAGTAGTCTCTGATTGATCTTTGGCTGACACAGGTATTTGAGAGAAACCAGAATAACCATCTAGAAAGCAAAAATGTGTATGTCTGGATAATCTTTCTAGCATTTGATCGATAAAATGTAAGGGGTAATGATCCTTTTTAGTTGCCTTATTTAATTTGCGGAAATCAATTACCATCCTATAACCTATAATTATTCTTTGAGGAATCAATTCATCTTTATCATTAGGAACAACAGTAATACCTCCCTTCTTAGGAACACAATGGACATGACTTACCCACTGACTATCAGCAACGGGATAGATTATACCTGCCTCGAGGAGCTTTATTATTTCCTTTCTTACCACTTCTTTTATTTTAGGATTCAGCCAGCATTGATGATCACGAACTGGTTTAGCATCTTCTTCTAAATTAATTTTATGTTGACATAGAGTGGGACTAATGCCCTTAAGATCATCAAGAGTATACCCAATAGCAGCACGGTGCTTCTTTAGAGTTTTCAATAATCTCTCCTCCTCATGCTCTGAAAGGTTAGCACTAATAATAACAGGATATATCTTTTTCTCATCAAGATAAGCATATTTAAGAGTATCAGCTAACAATTTAAGCTCAAACACTGAAAGTGCGTTATATCGACTAGAGGGGGGTGAATCACTAGTAGAAAACAGGGCTTTGGTCCAGGCCAGGTCAGCCCATTAGTCCCGGTTCAGTCCAGAACTGGGACCAATGGGGGCATTGGACCCGGTTCGTGAGCCCAGGGGGCCGGCCGGGCCACGTGGGCCATTGGTCCCGGTTCATCTGGACCTTTTGGTCCCGGTTAGTGGGACGAACCGAGACCAATGGGCCTCACTCCTGGCCCACCACCATTGGTCCTGGTTGGTGGCTTGAACCGGGACCAAAGGCTCCCCTTTAGTCCCGGTTCATTCCACCAACCGGGACCAATGAGGTGCCTATATATACCCCCTCGCGTAAGAGCAGAGCACACTGCTCTGTTTTTTTCTGGCCGAGGGGGAGAGGGCTTGGTGGTGCTCTAGCTCACCTCCTATGCACACAAGGTGTTCGATGGAATGCCCGAGCCACACTACTTAAGTTTTCTCCTCTCCAAGCTCGACCTCCAAGCTCCATTTTCCACAATATTTGTCTAGGTTTAGCGGTCCGTCACGCCCCGTCCCCGTCTTCACCGCCGTCGATCACCCGCGCCGAGCTCATCGCCGGCACCACCGTGGTGAGCCTCTTGTTCTTATCTTCTTTCTGAAAGGAAAACTATTCTTACTTGTATGTTTACATAGATACTTGTATTATTTTCTTACTTTTATTATTGCATCTTATATAGTGCGATGGTTTTGGTATCCGCCCCCGTCGGCCCTCGTCCTATCTATGATTTGGATGTGGTATATATATTATCTTTATAACTATTGGTTCATTTATTGTTTATGAAAATTATGCCGACCAACATGACATAGATTTTATTTATGTAGGATATATGTGAATTGGAAATGCCAACCGACCCTATAGTCGAGAGGTTAAATTTAGTTGAAGAAGAAAACAATTTGTTGAAGGAAAAAATAAAAAAAATGAGGAGTAGAAGATGATATTGGAGTTGCATGTTGCGGATGTCGTCGATGATCACAAGATCAAGATGGATGCAATGCGCTTGAAGATTAGAAAGATTAGAAAATATGCCATTCATACCGAGGCTTGGTATCATTATGCCGTTGGATCACACTAGTAGAAAAAGGGTCAAACGTGAAGCACATTAGTGCCGGTTTGAATTTGAGCCGGCACTAATGTGTACATTAGTGCCGGTTACAACGGCTAGCCGGGCCACTCTCATTAGTACCGGTTCGTGCCACGAACTGGTACTAAAGTGAGTGGTGGCAGGATGTTGTCAGTCCGGGGCCCCTCCAGCACCTTTAGTACCGGGTCGTATCACGAGCCGGTACTAAAGGTCGTCCTACATAGACCCTTCGTCCACCCGAGCTCACTCTGTTCTTCCCCTTTCCCCTCTCCTCTCTGTTCTTTCCCCTCTTCCTCTCAAGCTCATCACACATTTTGCCCAAGATTTGAAGGCCCCCATCCATTCAAATGATCACAAAGGTTAGCAACTCTTTCCTTTCATCTCTCATTGCTAGATTAGCTCGTGCAATGCTTTATATAGTGATTGATTTTTGAGTTTAGTAATTTGGGAGGAATTATATATATGTGCTAGTATTTGATTTATATGCAATTTGAGGTCAAAAATAACACTTAGTTTTGCATATGTAGGTGTGGTTTACTTAGTACCTTCTAAATCTCCGTCGTAACCACCGTCGATCGCTCGCAACGTCCCATCGCCGGCACCACCTTGTGGTGAGCCTCTTGTTCATGAAGTTTTATATAAAAAAATTGATGTTTGTGTGATTTGGATATATAGTTACTCGTATAATTATCTTACCCATACGTTGTTTGTTATGCATAGTGCCATGGTTTTGATATCCGTCCCCGTCGGCCCTCATCCGGGTTATGATTCAGATGTGGTATATTCTCTTTTAAAACTATTCATTGCATTTCGTGTTTATGACAAATTATGCCCATCAAGTTGACATAGATATTTGTATGTAGGAGGTAGTTGAACCCGAAATTCCAACCGACCCTATTGTCGAGAGGTTAAATTTAGTTGAAAGAGAAAACGAGGATTTGAAGGAAAAATTGAAAAGAATTGAGGGGGACAAGATGGAATTGGAGTTGCATGTTGCCGATGTCGTCGATGATCACAAGATTAAGATGGAGAAAATGCGCTTGAAGATTAGAAAGATTAGAAAATATGCCATTCATAGTGAGGCTTGGTATCATTATGCTGTTGGATCAATTGTTACCTTAGTTGCAATCTTGATCGCATTTGTTGTAGCATTTAAATTCTTTAGCTAGAGAGTTATTTGTTTGTTGCATTGAAGTGTTGTATGCTCTTTATGTATGAACTTTATGTATTGTATTAATTTGATGTTTCCGGTGCTGTGTATTGAAGATGAGCCGGCAATGGATGTACGATGACCAATGCTCTCCCGAGTTCATTAATGGCGTGCATACTTTTCTGCTCGCGGCTGAGGCAAACAAGCGAGCGGATGGTTTTATGCATTGTCCATGTGCTGGCTGTATGAACGGTCGCAATTACTCTACGTCAAGAACCATTCACGTCCACCTGTTTGAGTCCGGTTTCATGCCCCACTATAATGTTTGGACCAAGCATGGAGAAAGAGGGGTTATGATGGAAGACAATGAAGAAGAAGAGGACGACGACAGCTATCCTGGCCATGGGTTCCCTGAATATGATGATACAACAATGAGGGAAGAAGCTGAGCCGGTAATGCGGGAAGAAGTTGAGCCGACAATGCGGGAAGAAGCTGAAGAAGAGGCATCGGATGAGCCCGTTGATGATCTAGGTCGGGCCATTGCCAATGCAAAGAGAAACTGCGCAAGTGATTTGGAGAAGAAGAAGTTGCAGCGCATGTTAGAGGATCACAAAAAATTATTGTACCTGAATTGCGAAGGTGACAAGAAAAAGCTGGGCTCCACACTGGAATTGCTGCAATGGAAGGCAGAGAATGGTGTATCTGACAAGGGATTTGGAAAGTTGCTGGTAATGATAAAGGATATGCTTCCGAAGGACAACGAATTGCCCGAGAGTACGTACCAAGCAAAGAAGGCTATCTGCCCTCTAGGGTTAGAGGTGCAGAACATACATGCATGCCCTAATGATTGCATCCTCTACCACCGTGAGTACGAGGATTTGAACGCTTGCCCGGTATGCGGTGCATTGCTCTATAAGGTCAGCCGCGATGACCCTGGTGATGTCGAGGGCGAGCACCCCATGAAGAAGATTCCTGCCAAGGTGATGTGGTATGCTCCTATAATACCACGGTTGAAACGTTTGTTCCAAAACAAAGAGCATGCCAAGGTGATGCGATGGCACAGAGAAGACCGTAAGAAAGATGGAGAGTTGAGAGTACCCACTGACGGGTCACAGTGGAGAAAAATTGAAAGAAAGTACTGGAAGGAGTTTGCAGATGACACAAGGAACATAGGGTTTGGTCTAAGTGAAGATGGCATTAATCCTTTTGGGGAGCAGAGCAGCAACCATAGCACCTGGCATGTGACTCTATGTTTGTATAACCTTCCTCCTTGGTTGTGCATGAAGCGGAAGTTCATTATGATGCCAGTGCTCATCCAAGGCCCTAAGCAACCCGGCAACGACATTGATGTGTACCTAAGGCCATTAGTTGAAGAACTCTTACAACCGTGGAATGGAACAGGTGTACGTGCGTGGGATGAGCACATGGGAGAAGAATTTGACCTAAAGGCGTTGCTGTTCATGACAATCAATGATTGTCCTGCTCTCAGTAACCTTTCAGGACAGACAAACAAGGGATACCATGCATGCACGCACTGTTTGGACGATACCGATAGTATATATTTGGCTAATTGTAAGAAGAATGTGTACCTGGGACATCGTTGATTTCTTCCGAGCAGGCATCCCGTAAGAAAGAAAGGCAAGCATTTCTCCAGTGAGGCGGATCATCGGACGAAGCCTCACCACCGTACTGGTGCTGATGTACATGATATGTTCAAGGATTTGAACGTGGTCTTTGGAAAGGGTCCTGGTGGACAACCTGTTCCGAATGACGCTGACGGACGCGCACTCATGTGGAAGAAGAAATCTATATTTTGGGACCTGCCCTATTGGAAAGACCTAGAGGTCCGCTCCGCAATCGACGTGATGCACATGACGAAGAATCTTTGTGTGACCCTGCTTGGCTTCTTGGGCATGTATGGGAAGACAAAAGATACACCTGAGGCACGGGAGTACCAGCAATGTATGCATGGAAAAGACGGCATACATCAGGGTCATGCAAGCTACGCTCTTACCAAAGAAGAGAAGGAAATCTTCTTTGAATGCCTGCTTAGTATTAAGGTACCGTCTGGCTTCTCGTCGAATATAAAGGGAATAATAAACATGGCAGAGAAAAAGTTCTAGAACCTAAAGTCTCATGACTACCATGTGATTATGACGCAACTGCTTCCGGTTGCATTGAGGGGGCTTCTACCAGGAAACGTTTGATTAGCCATTGTGAAGCTATGTGCATTTCTCAATGCAATCTCTCAGAAGGTAATCGATCAAGAAATAATACCAAGGTTAGAGAATGATTTGTTGCAATGTCTGGTCAGTTTCGAGTTGGTGTTCCCACCATCCTTCTTCAACATCATGACACACGTCCTAGTTCACCTATGTGAAGAGATTAACATTTTGGGTCCTGTATTTCTACACAATATGTTCCCCTTTGAGAGGTTCATGGGAGTCTTAAAGAAATATGTTCATAACCGTGCTAGGCCAGAAGGAAGCATCTCCAAGGGCCATGAAAATGAGGAGGTCATTGAGTTTTGTATTGACTTTATTCCTGACCATAAGCCGATTGGTGTTCCTGAATCGCGGCATAAGGGCAGACTGGATGGAAAAGGCACGCTAGGAGGGGAACAAATAATATGTATGGACGGACATTCTCTCACTGAAGCACACTACACAGTTCTACAGAATTCCGACTTGGTGGCTCCGTATATGGATGAACACAAGAATTTGCTACGCTCCAAACACCCGGAGCGGTCTGATGACTGGATTACACGTGAACAAACCAGGAGTTTCGCCAGCTGGTTGCAGACACGTACCATGCATGACACCTCTATTGAAGATGACCTGTACTTGCTGTCCCAGTTACCATCTTCGAATATAATGACTTTCAAAGGGTACGAGATAAATGGTAATACATTTTACACGATCGCCCAAGATAAGAAGAGCACCAACCAAAACTGTGGTGTCCGCTTTGATGCAGAAACCAAGAGAGGAAAGGAAACATATTATGGTTATATACAGGACATATGGGAACTTAACTATCGACGTGGTTTGAAGGTCCCTTTGTTTCGGTGCAAATGGGTCAATATGACACGAGGCGGGGTAACGGAAGACCCGTAGTACGGAATGGCAACAGTGGATCTCAACAATCTTGCGTATGCAGGCGAACCATTCGCCCTAGCCAATGATGTGGCACAGGTTTTCTATGTGAAGGACATGTCTACCAAGCCAAGAAAAAGAAAAGATAAGGAAGCGAATGCATCGTACGATGAGCCAAAGCGGCACATAGTTCTTTCTGGGAAGAGAAACATCATGGGAGTGGATGACAAGACAGACATGTCAGAAGATTATGAAAAGTTTGATGAAATTGCTCCATTCATAGTGAATATTGACCCGAGCCTCCCGTTAAATGATGAAGATTTTCCATGGTTACGGCGCAAAGGGACACACGCGAAGAAAAAGTTTCACACCAAAGATCTGGGATGTGATCGGCTTCACTATCATCACTTTCTTCTGTGTTTCACACCCAGGAGGGAATCTCTTAATAGTTAGGGTAGTTATGTGTTTTGGCATTTGAAACGCGAAGAAATTTTATGTGCAAACAAATTCTTTCATGCCTTTACTGATTTTTTTAAGCTAAATGACCCTGAAATTGAAAAGCATTTCAAATGAACTCAGAAAAGGTTGAAAGTTGGTATGGTATCATAATTTCACCCACATAGCATGTGCAAAAAAGTAGAGAGGGTTACCGCAAAAACTGGATGCACTTCATGTACTAAATGGACAATCTCTTTCGAAGTATCAGGGTTTCGGACGAAAACTCATCCGTTACAAAAGGCATTTAATTTTTCAAATAACCTAAGCATTACCAAATTGAATATAATGATAAAACACACTAATATTAAGCATAAGAAAAAAGAATCACTGAAAAATCTATTCTCAAAGTTAAGTTATTCACAAACTAGTGATTCACACAAATTTCAAATAAATCAAAATTTAAACTATTCAAATTTGTAAACTACCGGTACTAACATAAAGTTTGTAAGTTTTTTGTACCGAAAGCAAAAATATTCGAAAAGAAACTCTAAATACAGCAAAAAAACAACTCAAACAAAAATAAATAAAGCAAAAAAAAGAAAAAAAGCCCACCTACTGCGCCACAGCGGCCTGCATACGACTAGAAACCCAACCTATTGTTGGGCCAGGATGCAGGCCCGCAAAGGCCCAGTAGGCCCACAGGGCAGCACAGAACATTTAGGCCCAGCAGGCCTACTTTGGAGAGGAGCTCGAGGGAGCTACCGCACTGGGGCTTATAAACCAGTGCGGACGCCCCTCGGCTAGCGAGGTGGGACTAAACATTTCGCACCGCACCTGCGCCAGCGCACCCCCTTTAGTGCCGGGTGGTAGCACCAACCGGTACTAAAGGGGGGGCATTTAGTACCGGTTGGAGCTACCACCCGACACTAAAGGGGGTGCGGTTCCCGCCGCTTGGCCTGGCCAAAACAGGCCTTTAGTACAGGTTGGTGGCTCCAATCGGTACTAAAGGTCCATCCTATATAACTAAACACTTCAAAAATTTCAGTTTCTCCTCTGCTTCTTCTCCTCTACCCCGTCGCCTGCCGCCCCCGTCTCCATAACCCTTGTCGCCGCCCCCGTCCCCGTCGTCGCTGCCACGTAGTCCCCATCCCCGTCGTCCCCGTCGTCACCGCCGCGCCGTCCCGGCCCGTCCTGCGTCGTCTCCGTCCCTGTCATCGCCGCCCCATCCCCGTTGTCTCCGCCCCGGCCCGTCCCCGTCGTCGCCGCCCCGTCGTTGCCATCCCCGTCGTCGCCGCGCCCGTCGTCGTCCCCGTCGCCGCCCCCCGTCGCCTCTCGCCTTGCCGGTGAGCACACACAAACACACACACACACATATAGCATTGTTAGAATTTTTTCTTTTTTTAGTTATAGAAATAGTTAGTTATATAGCATTGCTAGAAATGTTAGAATTGTTAGAAATTTTTCTATTTTTTAGTTATAGAAATAGTTATAAAATAGTTAGAATTGTTAGAAATTTTTCTATTTTTAGTTATAGAAATAGTTATAAAAAAGTTAGAAATTTTTCTTTTTTTAGTTATAGAAATATTAGAAATGTTATACAAATGTTAGTTATATATATAGAAATGTTATAATTTTTTTTCTTCTATTTTTTAGTGATAGAAATATTAGAAATGTAGTTATATAGCATTGTTAGAAATGTTATAGGAATGTTAGTTATATAGAAATGTTAGAAATTTTAGTTATCAAAATCCAATCATTAAAAAAATGTTACTGTTTGCAGGCATATAGCTAGTATTTGTTCTCGACGATGCCCGGCCCGCATCCTCGTCGTCGACCCATCCGCGACGACGTCCGGCTGACCCATGTCCGGGAGTGGGCTCCGCCGGGCTGGCACTGGGAGATGCTGCCTGGAGGGGCGCGCCGCTTGATGAGGAACCTGGCCCTGGGTCCCGTCGTCGACCCTGATCTCGTTTTGTGGCGTTCGCGTGGGCCAGTGTCGGTGCGGAGGGAGCCGGCCCCGCCGGAGGTGGTACGTCGCCGTGTCAGGGAGGAGGACGAGCACGTCCATCGCTACATGATTGCGTTAGAGGGCGGCAGGTTCTCCAATACCTGGCAGCTTCTTCAGGGATCTCACTTCAGCTATGATCCTATGAGGGTTCCTTCTCTTTGGGTGTCCACCTCCCGTGCCACAGGAACCGCGAGTGTCCTAGATTCTTCTGTAGTATTTGATTTTTATTAGCTACCTAGCCAGTGATGTACTCGATATATAATATTCGAGACGATGTATTCGAGATTATATATTATTCGAGACGATGTATTCGAGATTATATCTATTATTCGAGACTATGTATTCGAGATTATATCTATTATTCGAGACAATGTATTCGAGATTATATCTATTATTCGAGACGACGTATTCGAGATTATATTCGATGATGCTTATTATGTACTATGATTGATTCAGTTTTTCCTTATTAATTGGTTGCATCCATGCATTGTAATTTGAATATATTTCTTTTGGATTAGTTAAACAAAACCTATGGCGGACAATACCGGCAGAGAGGGAGAAGAGGCCCTGTTCAATATCATACGCAATCCTCGTGGGCCAGATGATGATCAGAATGAAGAAGATTATGACGGCTCCGAATATCTAATCAACACCGGGGAGGGTGATATGATATTCGATCACGACGACCGAATTGATGAAGTCGTGAACTATGACCATGACGAAGAAAATGTTGATCTTGAAACAACAAAGACCGGCAAGGTATATATATTTATATAAGCAGGCATCTGGTGATCATCACATGTTTTATATGACTTGAAGATATATTAACGAATCGATCTTTCTTCTTTCAGCCATTCAGATCGAGCAAATCTTTAGGCAACAGGACGAAACAAGGCCCGAACAAAAAGTTGAAGGAGGGCGTAAAGTACAATATCGAGGCAATCAGACCTAATGGTGAACCATTCGCGCCTAAGAAGATTGCGGACAAGTTCGTTCGTCAGTGCGGAGTTCTTGTGAAGGACCAACTCCCGATCTCCCTTCAAGAATGGAGAGAGCCATCAAAGCCACGTCCAGGAGTTACTTTTGTCGACGATAGACAAAAAAGTTGCTTTGGGAAACGCTCATGGAACATTTCACCCTACCAGATCATTTCACAGATGCAGAGGTGGAGAAAGTCAAGGACGCTGCTCTTAGGAAGATGGCGGTTGCATTCAAGAACCATAAGATTCGTGAATGGGCCAAGTACGTCAACGGAGGAAGGAAGACTCCAGTATTTGAGGGAATACTAGAGAACCAAAGTGCTCATTGGGATGATTTCGTGAAATTCAAGGATTCGGAATTATCTAAGGAACGGTCGAGAATAAACAAGGCCAATGCCGCAAAAAAGGATAAGTTCCATAAGCTGGGGCCAGGTGGCTATGCGGTGGGATTGCCTAAGTGGGATAAGTCTGAGAAAGAGATGCTGGATGTAGGTGTCACTCCAGAAACATTGCGCTGGCCCCCAGGTGCAGGACTTGGTTCTATGCGCATGGGGGGGGGGGGAGTTGGACCCGAAGACAGGCAAAGTTTCCAAGAAGGCATGCCTGGACGAAGCCGAAGATAAGCTACTTGTTGCAATAGAAGAGGCTTGATCCGGGTTGTTTGAGCCCAACAGAGAGAACGACGAGCTTACGCGTGCCCTGGGAAATCCTGAACACCCGGGAAGAACACGAGGCATGGGCGCTATTCCATGGTATGAGGGGTTTTCGGACTGGAACGCCGACTACAGAACCCGTGCGAGAAAGAAGATTGCGGAGGAGAAGCAGAGGAAGATGGACGAGGAGCAGAGGAAGCTAGACTATGAACGCCTTCAAGGCCTAGAATCAGCGCACGCGGACTTTGCAATCAAATTCCAGCGGCAGCAGGAGCAGATCGACTCACTTAGCCAGGAAAGGGGGTCTCAGCAGCTAGCGGATGATCCACCGATGGATAGCACCATCCCATCCATGCTGAGAAGCAGCGTAGGTTCCTCCCCGGGCGACGCATTGCTGGATAGCTACCCAGTGGATGAAATCATGGAGAACACTAACTGCGAGCTACACTTCAAAATGAAGAACATATCCATGAAGGTGGCGGACGCCCTTGCTTTTACAAATCCCCCCGAGGCAACCTTCCATTGCAACCCGATTCCAGCGGGCTATGCTCGTGTCTTGATTGATGAGGTGGTGGACCAATATTTGGGGCTAGAGCTTGACATTCCTAGAGGTGACGATGAGCACACACTAGGATAGGCCAACCATCGTATCATCCTATGGAGAAAGGATTGCATCATCTTTCGAATGCCACCGACACCGCGTCATCCGACTCCTCGTCACAGTCCGCCACCGAGTCAGCAGACTCCCGCTCCTCCAAGTCCACCAATGCGTCAGGCCACTCGTCCTCCAAGTCCGGCACAGCTTCAGGCCACTCCTCCTCCAAGTCTGGCAAAGCGTCAGGCCACTCCTCCTCCAAGTCCGGCACAGCTTCAAGCCACTCCTCCTCCAAGTCCGGCACAGCTTCAGGCCACTCCTCCTCCTCCAACTCAGCCACGTTAGCCGTCTTCGCCGCCTCAGCAATCACGGAAGAGAGCCGCCTCAGCTATGGTGCGTAGCGGTACAAGTTGAGGTAGTACTGCAGGTACAGGCGGAGGCAAGCGATTTCAATATGGTCCAAGCCCTGCGCCTCTTCTGCAGAGGCCTTACGACAAGTCCGAGGAGGAAAACGTAGCCATATCGAAGGCCGAGGTGGAAGCCCATTTTGCACCGAAATCGCCACCACCGCCAAGGGAGAAAGTGCCTGTGGAAAAGATTGACCACTTCATTTCGTATGGCGAAACCACCAGCTCCCAAGCCTGTTGACACAGACTATGAGCGCCACCTCAGGAAGTTAAATCGAGCACGTCTACAGAAAGAGGCGAGCTCAAGCTCGAGCAAATCAGCTGGCAAAAGGAGCGGTAAAACCGTTCCCCAGCTGGGAGAACAGGCTGCGCAATCAATCCCCCCCGCTTGTTGTGCCAACAACACATGAGAGTAGGCGCACCCAATATTATTGTGGGCAAACCGTTAACATTCCCGGGGTGGGCGATGTGGTAATAATCGAGGAGCATATTGCGCAGGCTCAATCGATCGGGATCACTGTTGGACAACTCCTCGATATCGAGCCCATGTCTCCGACTAGAGAGGAGGAAATAAAACGAAAATATGCCCGGGGCCAACCTTTGGTCGAGCCAGAGGAGGTCAATAAGCTCCCAACGAGAATGTATGAATTGCATATATGGTACATGGACATTACCAAGATTTCCAATCGAGAGTCTCTCATGGTGAATGTCAATGAGCATTACTACCATAAGAAAGCTGTGACCGTTGAGTATTCAGAACTTTTTCAGCTATACAATAAAGACGGACTCGACAAATCTATCGTCAGTTGCTATTGTCTGTAAGTGATTCCTTTCTGTAATTTAAGTCTCAAGCTAGCTGATCATTTTGATCAATCATTACCTGTAATTATCCTCACTATATTCTTTTCTATGGTATTATGCAGGATGAAGATTTATGAAATGAAAAAAGGTGGATGCTATGGCATTGGGTTCGTTGACCCAAATACCATTAATGAATACACATGGAAATTAGATCCATATCACACAAAATGTGTAGAGGAAAGCATTCTACAGTTCTTCAAGGAACTCAAATACAATGAAGATATACTACTTCCTTACAACTTCCAGTGAGTCACACTGTCTTGTACTACAAATTCTGTTTTTCCCTACTAGCTATAGCTACATGTTTTTGCTTACATATGCCCGCTTAATTAAGACATGCAAACGTGTGTGCATGCAGATATCACTGGATCTTGTTAATCATTAAAGTTGATGAAGGAACAGTTGAAGTACTAGACTCGCTACTTAAGAAAGCAAGTGATTACACCATCGTGAATGGGATAGTCAACAGGTAATTTCAATCATTATTAACTATATCTCGACCTATTTAATTAGTTCGTCATTTCCTGATAACAACTATTCAATAACCCATTTATTCATTTTCTTTGTCGGCGGGCAGGGCTTGGGCAAAGTTCATCAGGGTCACTCCAGGCCCATGGAAACAATGTCTGAAATGGTATCGACCCAAGGTAGGTAATTAAGTAGTACTAGCTAGCTGCCATCTCTTTAATTATCATGCTTGATTAATTATTATCTGATCAAAATTCCATTCTCGTAAAGGCCCTGAGGCAGGCGCCGGGGAATGATCTATGTGCATACTACGTTTGCGAGAACATTCGCATGATGGCGTCCGAAAGGACCAGATCTCAAAGACAGGAGTGGGTACGATATCGATTGTCAGAACACTATTCACAATTTTTACACCATTATCGATATCTAATCACACAACTAATACACATGCATACTGATCTCCTTCTTAACAGTTCAAAGAGGTGCGGGACAAGCTCCTAGCACAGGACCGCATAGAAGCAATTCAAGAGGAAATAGCGGGATTTTTGCTCGACCAGGTCATAGATCCCAAAGGAGAATACTATTACCCGCTACCGCCCCCATGAACCACTTCCAATTGTTATCGTGCTCCGAAGGCACCAATTAGCTAGGCTAATGCCACTGGCTCCGAAGGCACCAATTAGGAGAAATTGTATATATATACACATGTGTGTATATATGTGTGAATTAATTAATGGTGGTTGTGAGACATTCGATGATATATATATATATATATATATTATGATCGGTTCTACTAGAAATCCTATTTGTATATATGCATAACGTGTACAATATGTAGTATCGTAAAATACCAGCAAACGAAAAAGAATTAAATGGAAAACACAAAATTAAATGAAAAAGAAATCATAAACCCAACCCCCCCCAACATTTTAATACCGGTTGGTGACACCAACCGGTACTAAAGGGCTCCCTGCCCCCGAATTTTGGTTGCCCTTTAGCACCGGTTCATGCTGAACTGGTACTAAAGGGGGGCCTTTAGTGCCTACATTTTAGCGCTGGTTACCAAACCGGCACTAAAGGGCCTTACGAACCGGTGCTATTGCCCGGTTCTGCACTAGTGTCAATTGTTACCTTGGTTGCGATTATGATCGCATTTGTTTTCGCATTGAAATGTTTTACATAGTTTCAATGTATGGTTTAATTAATTAGATGCTCTAGAGAGCTATATGTTGTTAGATGAGAACTATGTATGCACTTTGGTTTTAATGTGATGATAAACTTCTATTAATTTGGACACTTAATTATATATAATGCACGTAGATGAACCGGCAATGGATGTACGGTGACAGACACACCTGCGAGTACATTAAGGGCGTGCATGAGTTTCTCGATGCGGCTGAGGCAAACAAGCAGAATGGTTTTATGTGTTGCCCATGCACTGAATGTGGGAATATGAGGTCTTACTCTAACCGGAAAATCCTCCACTCCCACCTGCTTTACAAGGGTTTCATGCCACACTATAATGTTTGGACGAGGCACGGAGAAATAGGGGTTATGATGGAAGACGGCGAAGAAGAAGAGTACGATGACAACTATGTGCCCCCTGAATACGGTGATGCTGCAACGGGGGGAGCTGGTGAAGATCAAGAGGAACCAGACGATGTGCCCAATGATGCTGCAACGGGTGAAGCTGCTGAAGATCAAGAGGAACCAGACGATGTGCCCGATGATGATGATCTCCGCCGGGTCATTGTCGATGCAAGGACGCAATGCAAAAGTCAAAAGGAGAAGCTGAAGTTCGATCGCATGTTAGAGGATCACAAAAAAGGGTTGTACCCCAATTGCGAAGATGGCAACACAAAGCTCGGTACCGTACTGGAATTGCTGTAGTGGAAGGCAGAGAATGCTGTGGCTGACAAAGGATTTGAGAAGCTACTGAAAATATTGAAGAAGAAGCTTCCAAAGGATAACGAATTGCCTGACAGTACATACGCAACAAAGAAGGTCGTATGCCCTCTAGGATTGGAAGTGGAGAAGATACATGCATGCCCTAATGACTGCATCCTCTACCGCGATGCATACAAGGATCTGAATGCATGCCCGGTATGCGATGCATTGCGGCATAAGATTAGACGAGATGACCCTGGTGATGTTGATGGCGAGCCCCCCAGGAAGAGGGTTCCTGCGAAGGTGATGTGGTATGCTCCTATAATACCACGGTTGAAACGTCTGTTCAGAAACGAAGAGCATGCCAAGTTGATGCGATGGTACAGTGAGAACCGAAAGAAAGATGGGAAGTTGAGAGCACCCGCTGACGGGTCGCAGTGGAGAAAAATCGAGAGAAAGTACTGGGATGAGTTTGCAAAGGACCCAAGGAATGTATGGTTTGCTTTAAGCGTGGATGGCATTAATCCTTTCGGGAAGCAGAGCGGCAATCACAGCACCTGGCCCGTGACTCTATGTATGTATAACCTTCCTCCTTGGATGTGCATGAAGTGGAAGTTCATTATGATGCCAGTTCTCATCCAAGGCCCTAAGCAACCCGGCAACAACATTGATGTGTACCTAAGGCCATTAGTTGAAGAACTTTTACAGTTGTGGAATGGAAACGGTGTACGTACATGGGATGAGCACAGACAGGAGGAATTTAACCTAAAGGCATTGCTGTTCGTGACCATTAACGATTGGCCCGCTCTCAGTAACCTTTCAGGACAGACAAACAAAGGATACCACGCATGCACGCACTGTTTAGATGACACTGAAAGTATATACCTGGACAAATGCAGGAAGAATGTGTACCTGGGCCATTGTCGATTTCTTCCGACCAACCATGAATGTCGAAAGAAAGGCAAGCATTTCAAAGGCGAGGCAGATCACCGGAAGAAGCCCGCCATGCATATCGGTGATCACGTACTTGCTATGGTCAATGATTTACACGTAATCTTTGGAAAGGGTCTGAATGACGCTGAGGGACACGCACCCATGTGGAAGAAGAAATCTATATTTTGGGACCTACCCTACTGGAAAGACCTAGAGGTCCGCTCTTCAATCGACGTGATGCACGTGACAAAGAACCTTTGCGTGAACCTGCTAGGCTTCTTGGGCGTGTATGGGAAGACAAAAGATACACCTGAGGTACGGGAGGACCTACAACGTTTGCATCAAAAAGACGGCATGCCTCCGAAGCAGTATAAAGGTCTTACCGGCTACGCTCTTACAAAAGAAGAGAAAGAAATCTTCTTTGAATGCCTGCTCAGTATGAAGGTCACGACTGGCTTCTCGTCGAATATAAAGGGAATAATAAATATGCCAGAGAAAAAGTTTCAGAACCTAAAGTCTCATGACTGCCACGTGATTATGACGCAACTGCTTCCGGTTGCATTGAGGGGGCTTCTACCGGAAAACATCCGATTAGCCATTGTGAAGCTATGTGCATTCCTCAATGCAATCTCTCTGAAGGTGATCGATCCAGAAATCATACCAAGGCTAAGGAGTGATGTGGCGCAATGTCTTGTCAGTTTCGAGCTGGTGTTCCCACCATCCTTCTTCAATATCATGACGCACGTCCTAGTTCATATAGTCGACGAGATTGTCATCCTGGGGCCCGTATTTCTACACAATATGTTCCCCTTTGAGAGGTTCATGGGAGTCCTAAAGAAATATGTCCGTAACCGCGCTAGGCCAGAACGAAGCATCTCCATGGGCCATCAAACAGAGGATGTTACCGGGTTTTGTGTTGACTTCATTCCTGGCCTTAAGAAGATAGGTCTCCCTAAATCGCGGTATGAGGGGAGACTGACTAGAAAAGGCACTCTTGGAAGTGACTCAATAATATGTAGATACGGATATTCTTGGTCTCAAGCACACTACACAGTTCTACAGAACTCTACCTTGGTGACCCCATATGTCGATGAACACAAGAACAGTCTGCGCTCCAAACACCCGGAGCAGTGCGACGACTGGATTACATGTGAACACATCAGGACTTTCAGCAGTTGGTTGGAAACACATCTCAGAGGTGACAACACTGTTTGTGATGAGTTGTACTTGTTTTCCAGGGGACCATCTTTAACTGTATTGACTTACAAAGGATACGAGATAAATGGGAATACATTTTACACAGTTGCCCAAGATCAAAAGAGCACCAACCAAAACAGCGGTGTCCGCTTTGATGCAGCAACCGAGAGCAGAAAGGACACATATTATGGTTACATAGTGTACATATGGGAACTTGACTACGGACCTGATTTTAAGGTCCCTTTGTTTAAGTGCAAATGGGTCAATCTGTCAGGCGGCGGGGTACAGGTAGACCCACAGTACGAAATGACAACAGTGGATCTGAAAAATCTTGGGTACACTGACGAACCGTTCGTCCTAGCCAATGATGTGGCATAGGTTATCTATGTGAAGGACATGTCTACCAAACCGAGAAAAAG
Source organism: Triticum dicoccoides (assembly GCF_002162155.2). Taxonomy (NCBI): domain Eukaryota; kingdom Viridiplantae; phylum Streptophyta; class Magnoliopsida; order Poales; family Poaceae; genus Triticum; species Triticum dicoccoides. Next base: position 594,933,244 of record NC_041388.1, on the reverse strand, counting down.
AAAAGATAAGGAAGCGAATACATCATACAATGAGCCAAAGCGCCACATAGTTCTTTCAGGAAAAAGGGACATCCTGGGAGTGGACGGCAAGACAGACATGTTTGAAGATTATGAAAAGTTTCATGAAATTCCTCCCTTCAATGTCAAGGCTGACCCAAGCATCCTGATAAACGATGAAGATTATCCATGGTTACGGCGCAATAAGCAAATTACACAAGCGAAGAAAAAGTGAAGACTTTCTCCCGCAACTATTATGATGATACCATGCCAACTTTGTAACACACGAGTATGCTATGCCAACTTTTTCAGAGTTCATTTGAAAACTATGAATTTAGGTCGAATTTTCTCTATAGGTGCATCTATGTTGATTTTTTAGTAAAGTTAATCACAAACTTGTGATTCACACAAATTTCAAAGAATTCAAATTTTAACTATTCAGATTTGAAAACTAATGGCACTAACAAAAAGTTTATAACACATGAAGTCAGAAAGGGTTGAAAATTGATGATGTGGCTTTGAATGGTGCATTTTGAACATATAAAAAATATGGAGTTCAAATAAGTTCAAGAAAATGAAATCCCTTTGTAACAGATGATTTTTCGTCCGAAACCCTGATACTTTGAAAGAGATTGTCCGTTTTGTACACGAAGTGCATCCAGTTTTTGTCGTAACCATCTCAACTTTGTTGCACATGCTATGTGGGTGAAATGATGATACCATGCCAACTTTCAACCTTTTCGGAGTTCATTTGAAATGTTTTTCAATTTCAGGGTCTTATAGCTCAAAAAAGCAAAAGGAATCAACTAAAAAGTTTTTATAAACCACTAGTATTTTTGAAACTAAACTTATATAAAATTTATGCAACTTAAATTCAGAAAGTATTTTTTTTCAACACATTAATAGAAAAAAGAATTTAATAGCAAAAAAATAACAAAATTTGTTTTTGATTAAAAAGATATTAAAAATAACCTAAAATTGCCAAATAGAGTATAATGATAAAACACTGTAATATTAAGTAGCAGGAAAAAGAATCACTCAAAAATCTAACTTCATAGTAAAGTTATTCATAAACTAGTGATTCACATACATTTTAAAACTATAAGTATTTAGTACAAATAAAAAATAAAAAGCAAAAATGAAAACAAAAGAAGAAAACAAAAAAATCAAATTTTAAAACTAATGGCACTAACAGAAAGTTTATAATTTTTGTGACCTAAAAGAAAAAAGAAATCACTAAAAAACTATAAGTATTTAGTACAAATAAAAAAATAAAAAGCAAAAAAGAAAACAAAAGAAGAAAAAAATTCAAATTTTAAAACTAATGGCACTAACAGAAAGTTTATAATTTTTGTGACCTAAAAGCAAAAAGAAATCACTAAAAAACTATAAGTATTTAGTAAAAATAAAAAGAGAAAAAGCAAAAAAGAAAAGAAAAGAAGAAAACAAAAAAAATCAAAATTTAAAACTAATGGCACTAATAGAAAGTTTATAATTTTTGTGACCTAAAAGCAAAAAAGAAATCACTAAAAAACTATAAGTATTTAGTACAAATAAAAAAATAAAAAGGACAAAAATCCTGCAACAATTCAAATTGGAGACCAAAAGGACAAAAATAAACAATAATGTTCAGAGTATGTGTGGAATTAAGATTATTATAACAGTGACACATATCATAGACAGAGAATTGCAATGTCGTGGTCATAATCATACCCCAAGTTAAAGAAATAAGCCAATGGCTTTCATATTCTAGCAATATGTCATGGTTCAGACATCATGTAACAATGAGAGGAAAACAGCTATGACAGCGCCTACTCATATTCTACCATAGCACTTACTACTACTGTTCTCATATCAACTCTAAGCAATAACATGTGTTGTTATAAAAATCTTGTAAACGAGAGTAACATATAGCAATCATGATGTTATATTCATAATATGTATTCTAACAATCATTAGATGCCAATTGTTCTCATATCAACTCTAACAATAACATGTGTTGTCATAAAAATCTAGGAAATGAGAGGAACATATAGCAATGATGTGGTTATAGACATGCTATGCATTCTAAATTTGTAACAAATGAACAGGCAGTCGTATTCATAAGGTAAAGATAAGATGAGATAGAACAATTACACGACGATAGATTCCACCAATGTAGGTAGCCAATCTGTGCGTCGACCATGTAAACGATGCCATCGTGCACTATAGCATCAGACAAAAATGTTTCCTCAACCGGATTGATGATGAGCCATAACCATGTATGGCGACCGGATTCCAGATAGACTAATCCCTTGTTGAACAAGGCAATGAGCTTGTAATCCATGTAGTCTTTTGATGGTGTGGGCACTTCGCAGATTACAACTTTCTGCAAACAGAGGTCGAGCCAAAAGCTTGACGCGTCTCATGCGTAGTAGGCAGGAGTGTCCGGCGGGCCGCGAGGCTCGATGGCGACGGTATCCAACGATGGAATGGTGATCTCTCGCTGGGTGTAGATATCCACGAGACGCCACGGACTACCGGTGTGGTGGATGAGGATGATCTAGTTGGCCTTCATGCGGCCGAGCGAAGAAGCTTCTCCTCGTGTGGCCGAGCAGTGAGCGGGGGGATATGGTACGCGCAAGCTACCAAGGAAGATGGCGCGGGCGGGCGAGCAATGAGCGGTGGTAAATGGTGTGCGGCCGACGATGGGGAAGAGAGGAGGAAGAAGAAGAGACTGGTTGAATAGTTCTCTCTGACCGAGATGGGGAATAACTGGACCGCGAGGACTTCCTTTCTACAGTATCCCTATGCCTCTACGCTCACTTCACTCATTTTGCTCCGTACCTAGTCACTTGTTGAAATCTGTAGAAAGACAAATACTCTGTATTTGGGAACAGAGGGAGGCTTTTACTCCGTACTATTTGGGAATAGAGGGAGTATCACCATATGGAGGGAACAGAGGAAGCTTGAAATATGAACATGTCAATGGGAGGGAGTAAGCCCCATGCATGAATCCATGCAACATGCAACACTCACACGTACACATGGACGCACACAACACTCACGCACCCATGCGGCACACAGCACACGATGCAACACACACGCTCACGCTCAAGTGCTCAACCTACTCCCTACGTCCGTGAAAGACTGTACATTTAGAGATTTACACATTGACCATGGCATAATTAACGCCCAAAAGTAGCAGACTTATGTGTGCATGCGACCATTGAGATAAGAAGATTAAATTAAGGCCGTTGCATGCTGTAATTAAGGATAGACATGTAGCCTATACCTACAGCACAAGTTGGTGCATTAGTCAATCTATATCGATTTAGATTAAAGGCTAAATGCATTGGAAGTGTAGATGTAAATCATGTAGTACACTCTTGGTTGGAAAACCGAGGGAGGACACATGCATGCACTCACATACACAGCCAGGGCGGTTCGCGTGCAAGGGTTGGACTCGTGTCGCGCCTGCGTAAAGTTTTGTTTAACTGATTTCTTTGCTCTGCCAACTGACAAGTGGGACCCAAAAACCAGGTGACAATTTAACCAGTCAACAAAGTGCCACGCCGACTATGTGGCCGGTCAGTAGGGTGCAATACGGTGCTCTACAATGAGCTAGTGATCGCATAATCGCCGCAAAACTATATATAGTGACCGTAAAGAGCGTACTGTTACATACGTTGACAGCCATTGTATTTTTCTCGTTTCAAATTAAGCCATGTTAATCGGAAAGGACGCAGTATGGACTAGAACTACTAGTACTAGTACTGCTTTGATGTGTCCCGTCAACTCACCGAACGAGGAGAAGCTTGCTTACTATGCCTCTCCCTCGCCCACGCGCGCAGTGGTTCGCAGGACGAGGAGAGGGTTTGACTACAGCGCCCTCTCCCTCTCCCTCTCCCTCGCCCTCGCCCTCGCGGTGGACGTGCAGCAGTTCAATCAGTGTCAGGTTGCCAGAAGCATATTGTACTGTAGTATCATCATTGTTGGACCTTCCGAAGAGGCGAAGAGCCAAGTGCAAGGTTCACACGAGTACGAACTGTTGAACCTCCCGAAGAGGCAAAGAGCCAAGTGCAAGGTTTTATCGGAATTGTCGTCCTAGTAGGAGTGTACTAGTACAACTATAGCGAACGATGCTACTGTATGATGCCGCCATGTCACGTATATCCAAAGCTGTGCCACCTTTTTTCTCAAAGAGCGTGTTGGAGCCCGTGCAACAACCACACAAGTTGCACGTACACATAACACATTTACTAGTAATAAATTCTAAAGGACAAATGCCAGTATTCCACACAAGTTCATCTCCAACTCATGTGATAAATTTGTGCACGACTAGCCTACATATATTCACAGCGCTACCGTTCACAATTACCGTACTCCACTTACACGTTATAGATGGGCTACATGTCCTCCTCCAGGTTCCAGTCCCAGGTGTTCTTCATGGATGGCATGATCCATAGCGGTGGGCAACGGGAATCACTGTCGCAGCTTTCTAGTCCAGTTCCACACGATGGAGACTCATCCAAGCTGAAGCGGCATAAATCAGGGATAGCGTGTCCCAGCATGTCTTTCATCCGGTGGTGCGCACTGAAGACACAACCATGCTTCATGAACGGCATGCCTTCAGTGTCGTGCACGGAAGGTGGCATCCGCTTCACAATGGGGTAGCTGTCCTCGATGAAAAACGAGTACTCTCCAAGAGTGTTCCTCGGCACCCACGTAGCATCACGGGGCTCGAACTCGGCGCCATTCATCTGGTACACGCGGCATCCCAGATCTGGACACATGGTGACGTACATAGTCAAGGTCCATGCATAATAATGTTGTGCTCAAATGTGGCGGTCAGTAATACTGTGCAGCAAATAGTACTACTCCGGTATAGAGGAAGTAAAATAACTGGCTTATTATATATAGCCACTCTTGGCTACATGGATGAGATAGTAAGACATGGAAAAACAAAAATGGTGGCAGCTAGTGGGTTCAAGTCTTCAAGGGCCTAGCTAGCTATACGCGTCCTCCAAGGTAAAAAGTACTCCTACTAGTACTACAAAGTATACTACTAGTACAACAATGAAAGAGAAGGCGAGAGGGTTAAAAAATGGAATACCTGGGTAGATGGTGACGGTCCGATCGTGGTAGATTATGTGACCATGTTGCACATCAGTGGTACCATGGGTAACGACTGCTGAGATAGTTGATCCCAATATGCCAAAGTCAGCTACAAGGTTCCAGGTTAGACCGAATCGCGGATGCAAATGCACATCCAGGATCGGCGATCTTATTTTGATCGGGGGATGACTGGTCCCTACAAAATAATGGAGTACCGTTAGGGATGCAAATGATGGTTTGTGCATTCCATTTGTAATCTCCCGTACCGTAGGATGTCAACCAGATGAAACAAGTCCCCTGGCTTGTCACCGCGAAGATGCGGCCTAGATGGCGCACGGCGTCTTCGAACGTGTAGGGGTACAAATCTGCCGCCGCCAACATGCACCAGCCTCTGCCGTTACTGCCTCCTGCATTGATGGCAATCCTTATGTCGAACACCGCGATGAGATAGTAATCGTCGTAGCCGCGTCACTTTGTCGGTGGGTCTGGAATTGCTATCTTCTTCAATCTCATGTAGGCATCATTATACGTATTCTTGCCCAGCCAGTCCGGAAGGCCGATCCCAATGGTGGAGAACGGGTCTACCGGAACGGCCGCACTGCTGTGGATGTTGTGCAAAATCATGGTGGTATCCGGCCGGAGGTACGCAAGCCAATCTTTGTTGGCACCGACCCAGACCTATATATAAGACGGTAGGCAGCGGAGAAATTACGGGATGGAAATGGAATAACTAAGTACTACATGATCAAACTCCATTACTGACCTGCTCATCGGACAAAATCCGACTACCTCTCAATGTCGGTAACTCTAGCGGAGTCAACGTGCAACCATGGCCGGGGAGCGGTGGACTGTTTGAAGGATTGTCCCATAAAAGAACCTTCTCCTCGAGGATGCATGGAAGACCAACAAGCATGGCCTGTTTAAGCAGTGTCTTGAAAAAGTTGGTGCAGGAAGCACCGAGTCTTGCGGCGGTGAGGACGTCGGAGCGGCGTGCGATTTCTCCCACAGGATCATCGTCCAAGGTCTCCCAGCCCCGATGAGGAGGAGAACTGCCTGGAGAATCCATGGGAGCAGCGACGAACTGCCTTCTCTTCGGGGGGAGGGGAACTAGCGAGGAGGAGATAAGAGCGTAGTAACCGCAGGGCCTCGTCCCTTCCAACTGTAGATCGTTCCTCAGCGAAGGGGTGAGGCTATTATTTACTACTAGTACTCCCTCCGATTCTTTTAACTCTGCGCATAAGAGCAGACCCGGATACCAAGGCAGGGGCTTGCTGCATGCTTTCTGGACGGAAATACCCCTGGCGCATGGATGGGAGGAGTTAGCAGCTATAAATGCCCCATGCAGCCCATTGGCTGTCCGCCCACGTTCTCCTCTCTCTGCATGCTGCATGGATGTCTCCCTCTCTCTCACATGACTGCATGCGGTGGCGCTGGCCTATGAGAAGCTCGCGTGGAGATAGCAATCTTCTCTCCAGAAGAGATTTTTTGAAAGAAAGGGATTATGGAACATTATGGGATTGCATTATACTGTAAATAATAGCAATAGTAAGAAATTTTTGGCACTAGGTAGTAGTTTTTGGCGTGGATTAAGAAATTTTGGGTATGTTTTTGCCATTTTTTGTACATGCCAACTAGTGGCCAAAAACGTCTTACATTATGTGACGGAGGAGTACGTACTTGTACTGTAGCAGTACTAGTACTACTTTTCTCAACTAGTAGCGCGATGTACTGTACTTCTAGTCTAGTCTAGTATAGTGCACCAGTTTTGAACTCTTGAATCTCAGGGCCAAGGAGCTACAGTTGGAAGTGGAGGGTACTACTGTTCTCTAGAACCATCGCTGTACTATCAATGCAGGGGAAGTACACCTGCGTAGTGGCCTAGTGGGTACTCTCGGTGCTCTATTCAGCCGCTCCTCTCACGTAGCTGGCCTACTCAGCCGCTCCTCTCACGCACACACTAGCAACCTGTTTATCAGCGACGATTAGTGCGGGGTAGAACATTTGAGTTATTTGATACAGCGAGACTAGGCTTTTCGCTTCCATTTGTGGAGGTGTAATGGATCTCGTCGAACTTTGTTAGTAGTTCCTTCTTTATGAATGAGATGAAGCAAAGCTTTTGCCTCCGTTTCAAAAAAAACACGGCAAGAGGAATTTCTTTTATAGTAGAGCCGATAATGGAGTGAAGTCCATGCATGCAATGCCACAAGCTACAGAGTAGTAGTAGAGCACTTTACGTACAGAGCCATATTACACAGTTCCCAATGCCCCGCCAGGCTTTTCCGGCTCCTGGGGTTTAATTGGGAGGCGCTAGTTTAAATATGCTACTAGCTGGAAGCTGCAAGCGAGGTGCGGCTAGGGCGAGCACGCGAGCCACGGGATGCTGGGAAGGAAATCCCGTTCACGTGGCTAGGCTGTCCAGTGCACCCAGATTGTGGGGCCGCACGTCCGTTTGACTTCAAAACTCAAACTACCCGTGTAAAATATTGGCTCGCAGCGAAGTGTAGTAGTACTATTTGAAAAAAAGGCCGCCGGGCGCTCGACCGGGATCGAACCCACAAAACAAGGTATACACTCCCGCGACCACTAGTAGTACTCGTTGGAGTACAACGCAACCTAGAATCGCCTTTTGTCACTAGTAGTACGTACATTGTTCCTTACAAGAAACCCCTAAGAGCATGGTTAATTGTATAGCCAGCTGCTGGCTATAAGCTAGTGCCATGTCATCTACAGCCCATCTTATAGCCAACATGTAGTAGTAGTTTATTTCTTATAGCCCGCTGACTCATCTCTATTGTACTTGCTCTAATAATGCAAGAAACCACTAAAATGCCAAGAAACTACTACCACTTGCATACGTGGCAGACTTAAGATAAGGCTACCTTATCAACCATTGTACATGCTCTTACCAACAAAAATCCTCGAGTGACCTCCTACCTCCGGCCCGTCCACCTAGTCATCCTCGGCCATGGGACGCAGCTACCGCCGCCGGCAGAAGGCGAGGTCAAAACCGCCGGCGGTGCAGAGCCCATGTTGCGGCAGCCCGGATGCTAGCTCCGTCCGGTGCTCGTGGCCGCTAGCTAGCCAAGATAGCTCCGTCCACCTGCTTGTTTGCAAGGTTTGCTCGCTAGATTGGCAAGGCAGCACGGCGGCTTGCTCGCGCGCGCCGTGCTAAGGCCAGCCATCTGGCTCGAGGGAAGGCCAGCGCGGCGGCTTGCTCGCTCGTGAGTCACGCTCGGGCCAGCCTGCCAACCCGTGCGGAGGCCAGCGCGGCGTCCGGCCCGTCCGGTGGAGCGGTGGCCAACTCGCTCATCACCGGCGCCACCGACGAACACACATCAATACTGTTTGAAGTAATGTTCAGGAAAAATAATGATTTGAGGGGGAATAACAGGATAGAAGGTCAGATGTGGGTCCCTCGTGTCAATGGTCAAACAAAATGTGTTAGTTTAAGCTACCTCGTCAGCACGGACATGTGGGCCAACCCTGTCATAAATGGGTTTAAACGAACCTAATCGGTAGGAGTACTAGGTAGTTTTTGGCGTGGATTAAGAAATTTTGGGTATATTTTTGCTATTTTTTTGTACAATAGATTCCTCCTAGGGCTGGTTGAAAGTGGTAGTTTTTTGTTAAATACTCTACATATTGTAAGTAGGAGTGAAAGTTAAGATTTGGAAGCCAATAAGCAAGGCTGGTTACATAGTGCATATGTGTACATGATTGAAAGTAAATATCAACCATGAGTGACTAATATCTTGATGGAAAACTCGAAACTATGGAATACTAGGAAAAGAAATGCATGGTTGGAAATACTGGCAATGTTCATGTCCGTTGCAACGAATCATAATTAGAATAATACTTATTCAGAAACTTGGTATAAAACACTCTAATTTTGATATACATATCTCACTAGAGATATATTATGTTTCAATTAGAATATATTCCTTGGGCTGTTTTGGTGAGGTCAGGGAGGGATGTGGTTGGTTTTAAGATACTAATTATGGGTTTTTCTGCAAATTGGTAGACAAGTGGGATGTTGGTGAGAAAAGGCAACAACTTACCTCACAATCGTTAGATGTAGATCTAATGGTCAGAAACGACGGATGGCAGACACACCAGCATCACCAACTTAGTCTTGTGTAGGAGTACTAGCAAGATCCGTGCATTGCACGGAACATCAAGATGCATTTTTTTATAAAACACTTGTTGTGATTGACCCTTGCGGGAGTAATCCCATTTGTAAAAACTAATGATATCTCGAGAAATATGAGATAAGGTGAAGAGGAGTGGGGTGTGGTGGTGGTTGGTGGTCGAACTGAGCGGAGGCATGGGGATTGACGACGCCGGTAGTGGCCACCAGGCCAGTTTGTTCCAGAGGCTTCCTTTCTTAATTTCTCAACAATGAGGTTTGTTGGAGATAAGGATGAATGAGGGAAGGCCTTGTCTGCAAATGTGGAGAGGGGTGCGGGTATCTTTTAGTTTAATTTCCATCCGTCAGATATAGATCGGACGGTCTATATTGCAAGATGGCACACGTACCATCATCACCAACTCGGTTTTTTATAAGAGAAGAAATATAAGTATGGAGATACAAACGTATTATCGATACTTTCTTCCGTAAACTAGCATCTACGTTCTATTCAATGCCTCGGCATGTGGGGCCTTAGCACAATGACGTCTCGACTGTGTAAAACGAAGATTTTCCCGTCGCCGACAAGGAGGGGGTGACGGCGGCGCGCTTTTTGGCTTGCTCTAGTCCTAGTAGTCATACTAGGTGGTCTAAGCACCTGTAGATTTATTCTTTTTCACGTCTCATGTTCTCCGTACTGCCACGACTGTTCATGAATAGACGGTAAGTTATTCACGGGGAAACCCTTGTTGAGCGTGTTTGCGAGAGAGAGAGAGAGAGAGAGAGAGAGAGAGTGCGTGTGTGATATGTTAGAGACTGAGGCAATGATAACAGATTCTTTGTGTCTATGTGTGTGGAGGATAGAGAGAGACATGTACATGGGGCTTTGTGTTGTGTAACGTGGAGACACATATACATAATTGGAGAGTGAGTGTGTGAGATACACATGCAGACATGAGGAGAGATGAGGATCCAGGTAAATGGGTGTTTGTGCGTGTCTGTGTGTGTTTGTGCACGCTTTTGTGTGTGAGAGGGAGAGAGTGTATGTGGAGTAGAGAGACCACTGATGATGTAAACCTAGTATAAGGGAAGGGGGAATGGTGGGAAATGTGTAGTAGCGAGATAGCACGGGTGTGGGCGGGGGGAGCAGACTATTTGAAAGAGACATCGAGTGTGTGTGTGGAAGAGGGATGTGAGAGCGAGAGAAAGGGAGAGCTAGCGATGGAGAGAGAGAGAGAGGAAGAGTGGGGGCGAGAGGGGTCGTTTGTGTCCATAAATGGCGTATAGATAGGGAGACAATGTTGATGTTGTCCGAAATTGGCCTATGAACGGAGACGCAAGGGAAGCGAGTCATCGTGTGTGTGATAGGGACTTCATGAGAGAGCTAGAATAGATGGTGTAGAGAACAATGTGCGAAATCGAGAACGATTATACATTAGGGAGCTATGCAAAGAGTCATGACATATATGTATACAGGGAAGGAGCTGGGGTGGGTCCGCATGTGGGAGAGATAGAAAGAGGAGAGTGGTGCACAAGGAGACAAAGTGTGCTTGTTTGCAGTGGGGGTGGTGTGTGAGGTGAGTGCGCGAGAGCCACATAACTAGGGAGATAGACGTTTGGGGGCGACGTTTTGTGTGTATGGGAAATATACACTCTACATAGTGCGTGTGCTTGGGTAAGAGAGATAGCGGGAGACCTAGAGAGTGAGGGAAGAGATGTGTGCATGCCCGAGAGACAAAGTGATAGAGACCTATGTTGGGGTCCGGATTTTACAAGAGAGAGGGGTGTTAATGTGCTCGTGTGTTGGTGTTTGGGGGAGAGAACGACTTCTGTGTGTGTGTGTGTGTGGTGGGGGTGACTTCAGATAAAGAGTGAGGTGTCTATATTTGAGGGACTTTAGCGTAATTGAGATATTGTGCACTCATGGTTGATCAATTTGTTTCACAGTTTGTACTATGAGATAACGATACTTTTGAACATGCGTGATATACCTTGATGTACCAGAATTACAAATCTAAGATTGGAATTTTGGAATTCGACTCCATCATTAGCTTTTGTAATTCATTTAAACGGAGGTACATTTTTAAACCGGGATTTCGTGATTTCAAATTCATATATCGAACCTAGAGATATAGACATACAGGCATGTTCAAACTTTATAATCATCCACTTTATTCATACACATACACATTTTTGCTTTTGTCATCATATTTAGGATAAACACATTTGGAATTTCATTTGAATTGGACCGTATGATGGTATTTGCTTGTAGTAGCTCAATGATCCATATTTGAATTGAATGGACAATCTAAGTTTCGAGTTGGAGACATTGATTTTCAAAACTTGCACTTTTTTTTGCGTGCAAAACAAACAAATTGTCGGCCATGATATCATAGTCGGCCATACGAGAGCAGAATACTTATAATTTTAGGCGCCAAAATCTTTCAAACTTCCCGCTCACATCAAAATATCACGCGCATGAAAGTTTAGCCCTGCAATATTCCTGTTTTACCCCTGCCACATGAACGGAAAAGGGCTGCTTTGGTAACTCCATTGTTTCCCCTCTTTGCCCCCAACATTCTTCCCCAGAGCCCCTCCCCTTCCCCTCCCCGACCCCCCAACCATGGCAAGCCGCCGAATCTAGTCCTCCACCGCAGTGGTGGACCTCACACCCCGCCGGATCTACCTTCCGCACCTTGGAACCCCCAACTGCCAACTCACCACTTCACCGGAGCCGCTTCAGCGACTGGCTTGTCCACCGCTCTAGATCTCCTTGACCGCCATCATGGTCCACCGCACCGGATCTGCTTAACCGACGCCCTCGTCCACCACAACGTAGGCCCTTCACTGACTCCCTCGTCCGCCCCTTTGCTGGCCCTTCATACAAGCCCTCGTCCGCCGCAACAGATCCGCCTCACCGAAAGCACTATACAACACGCCCGTCGAAGCCTTCGTCCACTGCACTGGACCCGCTCCACGGACGCCATATTCAACTCCACCGGCCCTGCTTTACCGACGCCGCAGCCTCATCAGATTATTTTGATTTGTACTCCTTCGGTTTTTCTCTTTATCGTGCAATTGTTCACTTACCACAGATGAGCTTTCTTGTATGTCGAAAGGAGCCGCAACCGTAGCACCGGAGCCGCTTCAGCGACGGCGATAGCCGGCCCAAACTCAACCGCAACACGAGCACCATCCACGATCCTTAGCTATCAAGTATGACAACGATACCCACACACCACCGAAAATCAGGTACTATTATCCAACGGCCGGCGCCTACGTTCACTTTCCTAGAATAAGCACCGCACCTTTGAATTTCTTCAGGGCATCATTCAGTTTTCATGAGACGCGTTATTCTGCTTGCACCTGTAGGGCCATACTTCTGGCAGTGAACATGTTACATGTGCTAAATTACATACCAGTGCACATATAGTTAATATGCTTTAGTTTTGTTCTGATGCCACTTGTTGGTTCCATCAGACTGCTTAATGTTCTCTATGCTTAACTACACATAAGCAAACTAGCATGTGGTTCCGCTGTTTTTTGTTCGTTTTACCCTACATTTTCTGATGCTAGCTATTACATCACTGCTCCGAGCCTCTGTTCATTACTTGTTTGTGTGTTCTTGATCTTCCCAAGTTGCATGACTAATTTGATGCTTCTATTAATTATGGAGCTGCCAACCCCATCAAGCAAAATATTTGTTCTTTTGGGGCTGGCACCTCGAACACGCATAAAAATAGAGGGAAGCAGATATACTCCCTCCGATTCTATTTACTCTGCGCATAACTCTTGACCCGCATACCAAGGAGGGCACTGGTTTAATTTTTCTGGACTAATTTGCCAGTTAATTAGGGCAGAGGTGGATGGGACGGGGCACAAAAGGAAACCAGCGCTAGGAATCGGCAATGCGTAGACTAATACGAGAAAACTGAGAAAAAGTTATATGCAAAGTAAAAAGAATCGGAGGGAGTATTGTCGTGTATGCACACACCCTTCTTTCATTAGTTTAGATGAACCGCTGATGATCAATTCGGACCAGTGCATGCGATTAGAATTAATTTTACCTAAATAGATGGTGTAGAATAAACTACAACAACTAGATTTGCAACCACGGGATGCTGACGATATCTTCAAAGAACATTGCAACAGCAGCTAGGCTTCACAACAACATATGGTAAGCCAGTGTGTTTTAGTACATGTGAAATGTAATGCGAGTGGACTGCTTTCTTGGCTTGTGCCCTCAACGTGTAATCCTACCGAATTGCAAATAGTTCAATTGTCTGCTTTGCTGTATTGCTTGATTCGAATGCTTATTTGTTGTTACGCTATACCTGAGTTGGCCCATATGTCAGCAGTGCCTGCTATACTATCTTAAAGAAATGCATGCCTATTTCATTTGACTCCTTAACTTTTCCTCTCAACTTCATCACAAGACTGTCTTCGTAGTTTATATGAGGCCACACTGTTAAGTTCTTTCTCAGATTATTTCAACTGCTTAGATGCCTTGGCAACTTAAATATAGCGGTTGTACACTCCCTTTCAACTAGGGATGTCAACTGGGTTCGGTTTAATCCCGATTAAAGTCCACTAGTGGTATGATAGTTCAAAAGAGTTTTTGTTTTTTTAAGGAAAATGAACTAGGGAGGTAGCAAAAACTAACTAGATGGGACTGGCGGATTTCGTTTATTTGCCACTTACATCCCTAGTTTCATCTTACCATTTTAATTTCTTTTCGGCTGATGCTGCTTCGAACCATGTAAATATAGTTTGCCATGCTCGGCAATAATTCGTCCGTCGTTTACCATGTAAGCTTACTGCCTGGATCATATGATAACTATCTCTTACTGATGTCCAGCGGAAACCTTTCAGGATGCGGTTCACACTAGGACACAATGTACAACCCCAGAATCTATTTGTGGAAGCAGTGCGCCCTCCATGTTACTAGATGGTAGCAGTTCAGAGGTAACACCGCCGGAGAGCAGTCTGAGCATAGATATTATAGTGCTTAAGGCTCTACTAGAGGCAGAAAGAGATGGTGTGGCTACCATGAATGAGGTAATATTTATCTTGAGGCTGGAAATTACGGAATTAGTGACACACATTATGTAAGCAACCCAAGAATTGGAGGAAGTAAGAATGTTGCATTTGAAGACGGAGGAGGTCCTGCTGTTTCTATTATCTGAAGCCCAAGATAATCCCGGTTCTTCTTTAGATACCAGTTGAAATTTTCATTAGATTATTGTACTTGCATGTTGTGTCATGTCTCTGAATGGATTATGTTGCAAGACCCCCTATATTGTCCATGTGTTGTAATGATCCGAATTTTTTAGGCGAGGTAATCCTTAGAACTTGTATGATTGACATAAGGTGAACTGTTTGTCGTGTGAGCATATTTTATTGGATGAAATAACTGTTTGACTCAGAGTGTACCCAACCTACTGAATTCGAAGATCACGACATTTCTAAATCATAATCATATATAAAGGTGGAATAAATCTTTGTTGTGGTTTTGAAGAAATAAATAACAAAACGTATAATTATCTGTGGATATTCGTAATCGAATACAAATTGGATTTGAATTTAGTTTGCCAGGTCCCAGGGCAAACGTGAATGCTAATTCTCCCAAGTTTTGAACGAAGCGGCTAAACACCCACTATAATTTGTGGGCTGCTCGAAGCAAGTGTTTGTGAGATGGAAATTACTGTCTACCCCTGACACTTGACATCCTTATCGACATGATTTACACTACTGTCGATAGGGGTAGACTAGTAACTTCAATCAATTGTGACATGACGGCATCTGAGCACATTCAGACATGGTGGGCGCCAAACGTGGGCGGCAAAACACATTTGATTCAAGCTCGTCCGAAAGACATGTGTCTCTTCCTCCATTTCCCCATTCATACACGGTGGGCGGCAAAACAAACTCTCCTCGTCCGAAATCTATGTAGGCTTATATTTTAAATAGGGGCAGATGTGTAACTTCCATCAGACGTGACACAACCGCCCTACCTGTCAGCCCCGTTCATACACCGTGGGCGCCAACCATGGGCGGCAAAACACCCTCTCCTCGCCCGAAATCGATGTAGGCTAATATTTTAAATAGGGGCAGATGTGTAACTTCCATCAGACGTGACACAACCGCCCTACCTGTCAGCCCCGTTCATACACCATGGGCGCCAACCGTGGGCGGCAAAACACCCTCTACTCGCCCGAAATAGTTATCGGCAAATATTTGGGAGATGCGAGATTACCGTCCTATCCCCAACCGACGCGATGTCCGAAATTTTAAACGGGGGATAAGTTCGTAACTTTCCCCCATTTCAGAGAAGCGCGCCCCAAAGTTTGAGATCCCCCTCCATTTCCCCATTCATACACCATCGGCAGCACGATAACCTCTGCACTTCGGCCAGCCTCCTCCGTCCGCCACCCCATCCTCCACCTTGCCGGAGCCGCTACCCCTACCCCGCCGTCCACTGCAAGAGATGGACGTCTCTCATCCACGGTGCTGGACCAGGATCCTTTCATCGCCTCCTCTCGCTTCATTGGTGTCGTCGTCCACCTTGTCGTTGCCGCTCCTACGACCGCCTCATCCATGGCAACAGGATATATCCCCCGACCCGGCCGTCTGTCGTCTAAAGTCTTCTTCCCCGCCACCGACAGCCATCGCACCTCCAACACCCTCAACACATCAGCATAGGCCTACACGGCGTCGCAAGAGAGGTGGTACTCTTCCATATGTGCTTAAGTTATTGATCTCACCCGGAAAATAGATCATAATTTGTTTACTGTACTTTTCTTGTCCGTACCAAATCATAGTGGCTAGTTGAAAGCAAACATTGGTTGCGAAGTAGCTTTGTCCGGTTTGCACCTTCAGATCCGCCATGGCACGGGCACTATACTCGTCAAGCTTATGGTTTCCCCCTTTATATTTACTACCATCATCGTAGGTGCTTCGTGTCATGCTAGCACTGCTCCTCAAGACCTCAACCCAAAGCTTACGTGTTGAAATACGAATCTGATATGATGCTCATATCACTAAAACAGAGAACGTTTCATTGGTCACCTAATGTTCCTATATTCGTGTCGAAAAGCATGTGCGCCACCCACTAGTCCAGCTAGTTCCACTTTCCTGATTTTTCTCTTGATGCTTAGGGTTTTCCCCTTTTATCTGCTCTACTATGATCTGCGTAGGTGCTTTCTGTCACACTAGCATTACTCCAGCCTTCAAGCTAAACAACACAACACTCAGAATTCAAAAGCTTAGTTGTTCAAATATGATTGTGATATGATACTTATATTAGTTAACCGACACATTTAATTGGTTAGCTAAAGGTCCCACTTGAGTTTCCAAATGCATGTCGCGACATATAGAGAGACAACATAATTGCATTTCTTTGTCACTTGTTGACCATACTTTCTTGTCCATACCAAATCTTAGTTGTTATTTCAAAGCAAACATCGGTTGCTAACTACCCTTTGCGCGCTTTGCAGCTTCAGATCTGCCATCCCACTGCCACGGTCAACACTGTACTCATCATGCTTATGTTTTACCCATTTTATGATGACCACAATCAACCTACGTGGTTCGTATCGTAATAGCACTGCTCCACCCATCGAGCTAAACAAGCTTAGTTGTACAAATTCATATCTGATATTATTGCTAATATTAGTAAAACTGAGAGATGTTTAATTGGTTAGCTAAATGTTCCTACTTTAGTTTCGAAATGCATGTGAGCCACATATGGAGAGACCAGAAAGAATAGTATTTCTCTGTGCGCTCTGGTTCATCATGGGTGGCCAACCGACATTGTATTAAAAGACTTGTAATATCTCCAATCTGCTTGCTCTTCTGCTCTTCTTTAAGATGATACTCTTCTCTTGCGGTCGACTGGTCAGGTCGAGTTGTTCTCCCTTAGTATATTTTGAATCTGTCAGGTCAGGTCGACTTGTTCTTCTTTACTATATGTTGAAGCTATCATCTGCGAAGTGTCATCACTTCTGGAGCTCTCAAATTTTGAGTATTAGGCCACATTATATTAATGCACACAACAAATTACAGCATGCATGGCATCTTTTAAAATAATTGCACAGATAGCACAAAGGGGTTTACAGGGAGGCAGTATTGGATTAGAATCACTTCTGCATTACAAAGAAAATCTCACTTGTTTTTATGTTTTCATGCATGTCAGATATTGAACATTATCAAAATGAATATGAGAATGGGCGCACGAGAGGAATATTGCGGAATGGTCCACTGCCTAACAAACTTGGCATGGTGGAGGATGGCCTATCTTATTCACCCATCAAGGTGCTTGCTCTAACTTTGCAAAGTTGTATTGGTCGCACATATTTTGCTTCTGACCTCTTGCATCACTTCTACTTTGTTACACCATCTGCTTAGTTTAAGCATCATATATGAGTATATGCCATACCTATCCATTTTCTGTACCTATTCCATGTGTCGTCACACTATGTTTTTCCAGTCAAATGTTGTTCTTTCATAATAGGTGTCCAAAAGGGAGAGGGTGAGTGCAGGTCGTCAAGGATTACAAACTAGGTATTTGGAAAAGGTAGTGATATCTGTTAAATCAGATAGATCAGCAGCCACAGAAAACACAGGCCCAACTGTACCACACTTTACCCCTACTCCAGTGGCCAAACCCCTATTAGAACTGCTAGGAGCCCAGCGTCAGGTACTGTCTATGATATCAATTCAAAATTTGAACTCCTAAATTTCTGCTTGTGCCTTACCTTCTCTCTTGTATGAAAACTAATTTCAGATGAATCTCCTTGCACAAAGAATCATACGATCTCAAAACATTAATGGGCTTTGCATTGCTCTTGTCAGTACCTCTCTCCCTTTTGCCTTGTAACGTTGTACTTAATTAATTGCTATTTGATTATGTATCATCAGTCTGCACCTGAGCTTCATTATCCTTTGTTTCTTCCAATATTATTTGATCTATATTTACTCTTCGCAAAATGTAGAATAATGGCAACGCTTATAAAGAATTTTCTTTGGGGAATTTATTGAATTATCCTTCCATCAACATGGAGAAGGGCTTTGTCCAGCCCGTGTTAACATGTAATGTAAGTTCATCCTTCTCAAGCCTTCAAACTTTGTTCTAGTATAGATTTGGATAGGCATCATTTCCTCCACTGTTGTTTGCTTTGCTGTTTACATCTGATTGGATGTTTGCAACAACTACCAGTTTCAAATTGTAGTTGTAAAAACATGTTCCTTATGCAGAACAGATCCATTTATTTGCTTATATAATTGTGAAACCTGTTACGTGTCTCCTTGTTTCTCTTTCAGACTTGTATCTCTTATGCCAGGCAGAACTTTAGGGAAGATAGTGAGCCAAACCATCTTGAGGACAGCGAGATGACCCCAAGGTCCTGTCTTGATGAAGACAGTGAGTTGAAGCTACTCACCAGCAGGTGTGAGACAACCTCTGTGCAGTCGCTGCCTCAATCAGTTCCACTTCTTCAGTCTCAACTTAAAGCGGAAAGGCTTGCTTTAGCTCAGCTCCGAATTGAAGTCAAAGATGCAATGAAGATGTTAGAGGACTGTCGTGCGCACCATCATGCCTTAAATCTAGTGTTGATGCATCTATCATTGACACAATGAGGTCTACTCAGCTTCTTCAGCTGTTTGGGGGGGGCCGACCTGGCCAGGCCTAGTGCCTTCTGAAGTGCCCCCAGTTTTGTATATTCTTTTGTCGGCGCGTTTATTTGCACTTGTGGCGAACTTTGATGCCCAGTGGATGTAATATGTGTGATAGCCGTGATAGCCTAGTGTAAGTTGCTTGCTTATTTATTTCCTTGTTGTCTTGTTTATTTGTTTGGTTCTAGTCATTGTAGTTCTTTTTCTGCGGTTTGCTAGTGGCTGCAATAACCTATTTTTAAAAACTATGCCACAATAACCATGGGCTAATATTTACTGTAGTGACACTAGGCCTCCTACGAGCCGTAGAAACAGTGGGCCTTCTATGGGCCATAGAAACAATGGGCCTTCTACGGGTCGTAGAAACAATGGGCCTTCTACGGGTGGTATCATCAATGGGCCTTATACGGGCAGTATGATTGATGGCCAAACATGGGCCAATAACAGGCCACATTATGGCCGTAAAAGGGCTAGAGTTGGAATCGTCCATTCATGGGCCGACCATAACGGGCCATCATTAATAGGCCGTATTTGATGACGCTATGGAAACGGCCCAACGTATTAACGGACCACAAACGGGCCGACTATAACCATGGGCTGAATTTGGCCCACAAGCAGAAAATGACAGTAACGGGCCGTAAGTAAACGAATGCTAGAAATGAGCCCAAGAATAAATGGGCTCTGAGAAGGCCGAAAGATAACATGGGCTGGAAATGGCCCAATGGAATAACAGGCCGTTAATGGGTATAAAGTGATACACTGTTCATTACGGGCCAGTTTCACCATGGGTCGTTAATGGGTGTAAAGTGATACACTGTTCATTACGGGCCAGTTTCACCACGGGCCGTTAGTAGGCCAAGAGTTACATAGGGCCTCATATGGGCCGAAAGACGTCATGGGCCATACATGGGCCAGAAGTGAAAACGGGCTGGAATCATATTGGGTGGCCTAGATGACGCTACTGGGCCTAATTCGGATAGGGCGTAACGGGCCTTGCGTTAGCGGGCTATAAATGGGCTATATACGAACATGCCGTTAACAGGCTTTACATGGGCCGGTCCGCCACCTTTTGACCAAGTCAAATGGGCCGGCCTTTTCACAAGAATGGGCCTCTGTTGGGTCGTGCCACGTGTCGACGTATCATAGGCGCCTATCTGACCCACTGACGAGCTGACACGTGTTTCGTCTGGCCAATAAGAATTTTACACGTGGAAATTTACCATTGGTCGGGGCTGTTAACGGGTTATCGGATCCAAAACCCGACCCGATAGCTTAACGGCGTTCCGTTACGGTGGATGCCATGTGTCGGTCACCCTTGACAAAAGCACTTTTGTGACGCGTGACTTATCGTCATGGAAGTGGACACTTCCGTGATGATAATTTTGGTAATGTCATGGAACACTTCTACGATAGCACAGGTATGACTATCTTGATTCCGTCGAAAATTTGTCATGGATGTACATGCATGACAAAAAACGCGACCTACTGTGACAAACACGTTGTCGGTGTCAAAACCGGTGGATCTTGGGTAGGGGGTCCCGAACTGTGTGTCTAGGATCGATGGTAACAGGAGGCAGGGGACACGATGTTTACCCAGGTTCGGGCCCTCTTGATGGAGGTAAAACCCTACGTCCTGCTTGATTGATATTGACGATATGAGTATTATAAGAGTTGATCTACCACGAGATCGTAGAGGCTAATCCCTAGAAGCTAGCCTATGGTATGATTGTTGTATATCATCTATCGACTAGCCTGGCCTTGGTTTATATAATGCACCAGAGGCCTAGGATAACAAGAGTCCTATCCGAATACGCCGGTGGGGAGGAGTCCTTGTCTTGATCACCAAGTCTTGTAGAGTCTTCCATGTATGCGGCAGCTGTCCGAACTGGCCCATGAGTATACGGCCATGGGGGTCCTCGGCCCAATCTAACAGATCGGGAGATGATGTGGTGAGTACACCCTAGTCCAGGACACCGTCAGTAGCCCCCTGAACCGGTCTTCAAGTTAGGGACGCTCCTCAATTCTTCCGAACCGTTCTTCATCTTCGGTTGACGGTCTTGAAAATTGGTTCAACAAATCTTCTCATCTTCGATCTTGAGGATCGCCGAAATGCATTCGGCGAGTCTACACGTCGGGCATCCGAGGAGCCCCTTTAAGTTTCCGGCCTTTATCAATGCCTTGTTATTTTTATGCCACACCTCGGGTTTGAAGTTGTTCCTGGGAGGTAGTGTCCTCTTGCATCCGAGCTCTAACACCAGACTACATTCGAGGTATCTTTTGTGGCCGAGCACCAATGCCGGACCGCTTCCGAGCTCCAACGCCAGAATGTATTCGAGCTCCAACGCCGGACTATGTCCAAGCTCCAACGCCGGACTGTATCCGATCTCCAATGCCGGACTATATCCGAGCTCCAACACCGGACAGTGTCCCAGCTCCAACGCCAGACTATATTCGAGGTGTCATATCACCTTGGTTCAAAAAAGATGAAGGAGTTTAGCCGAGCTTAATGCCGGAAATGCCCTCTATGGAGCCAGCCACTAGCGCCCGAGCTTTATGCGGGACTGCTTCCGAGGTGGTGCACCACCCCGACTGTGGGCCGATTTTTTGTCAATATTTTTTATTATTGCAATTTATTCTCTGCCGAGATATATGGCTAGTAGCCCTCAAGGTATGTATCGGTCTAAAACCCGAGATGCACATGAAGGATGACATAAGACCGCTGATCCCAGTAGCCGCTGAGACTCAGGTTGATTTGCAAAATCGGTCTGAGGATCAAGTCCTAGCTCGGCATAATACTTCGGGACAGAAAAAGCGGCGTGCTCAGTCCTCGAGACTCAAGTTGGGTGCGGCCGACCAACCTGAGGATCAAAATCTCCTTGGAAACTGTATTGCACTTGAAATTTTCTGCATTGAACAGGCAATGCAGTAGCCCCCGAGACACTGGTCGGGTGGCAACACCAGATCAGGGGATCGATGTGCCCCTTTAATATTTGTAAATAATGAGCCCGAAGCCCAGTAGCCCCCAAGCCTTAATGCGGGCACGGGTGGCCCAATTATGGATCGATATCCATAGTAAAATCACAAATTATGTGTAATGACTCTATGTATCCAAGTACTTTATGTCATTAATGCTCGGATCCGCATTGTACAAAACTTTGTTCACCGACCATCGGCTTCCACCTCCTCAGCCAGTAGTCGAGGAGTGTTTGTCCTACTTTATAAAGCCTTTATGAGGGCAAAGATTTATGACAAACAAGGCAATCTGGCCATACGGTTTTATGAACAAAGATACGCAGAGAGATATGTTATATTACTGTTTAACATAAGAAATGTCTTCTAGAGAAAATAGTCCCGCTATCGGTTCCTTTCTTTGGGTTGTTGTGCTAAGCATGATCATGCAGCCTCAGCTCTAATGTAAGAGCATAATATTGAGGATTTAGTTTGGGAGGCCAGTTAATAGCCCCCGGTAGTGTTCGGTGACAGTCGAGGTCAAGCCATGAACACTTCAGCCATTGTTATGAATGGCCCGTCATTTAACACCGTCATCGGATCGCTGACCAGTTTACGCTTATTGTGACAGTCAGTTTTCGGCTTTCTCCACTGAGGTGCTTAACCATGTGAGCTGGAAGCACAATCACAGTGGTTCTCCCTTTGCACACCTAGCCGAACAAAGCGGAACGTAGGAGGCAAGCGCAGGAGCCGGGCAACCCAACTATTGACCGAAGACACAATTCGAAACCGATGCATATATAGCAATATCAGGGAATGTTTTTGCCGAATCTCTAAAGGTGTCCGGCATTGCACTGCGGGACTTGTGCTGAAAACACACAAATAGTTTAGAAGTGACATAAGCTTGGAAACCCAAAAAACATCAGTAAAAACTTGACGTCCGAACAAGATCAAGTGTTCGGTGCCAATCCAAAAATTGGCCTTAGCAAAAGAAGTGCTTCTGTCGTGCTTTAACATGATACATCCTATCTCAAGACTTCAAGCGGGTCAGCCTACAGCCTCAACCTCCTATCCCGAGGACGGAGTACTTCTCATTAGGCCAGTTTAGCAAACTAAACTCTAGCGGCTTTGAGAGAGAAATTAGGCTCCCCGGCTAGTGACCACATGCTTGTGTCGAAAAAAGGAGTGATAGATAATAATAATAATAATAATAATAATAATAATAATAATAATAATAATAATAATAATAATAAAACTTTGCAACGACTAAGAAGAAGAACACTTATCATAAAACGGCTCATATAAATTTAAGAGCCCCCAAGTGACTTGGGTAAAAGAATGATTGCATGTACCGAAGTACTTATATCATATCTATGTTCAACCGAACTTTAAACGCGTCTTAACCGACCGTCGGCTTCTCCCTCTTCGGTCAAGGACCAAAAAGTTTTATGTACTCCATCTGTCGAGAATATCGACGGTGTTTCCAATAACCAGGCAATCTGGCCATAAGGCTGTAACAGACAAAGCGCGCTCAGGGAACTTATGCTATATTACCGTGAAGTGTAAGAAGCATCTTCGAAGAAAATAGTACCCCCACTGATACCTTTCTTCGGTGCTCATTGTTATTACGACACTTGTGCAATATATTTTTTGTACTCATGAGTTTCGTTGTGTGCCGACCATCATTGAAAACTATAAGAGCGCTAGCTTTCGGCTTCACCCAGTCTGAGGTCCGGCTCGGGCGACCCGATCGTGACAATCGTAGAGGTGCTCCCTTTACTCCCTAGCCGAACAATCGGAAACGTAGGGGTAAACACAGGAGCGAGACAACCCAGCTTGCAAATCGCTTAAGTCAATATGGTGCATATTGTGGCGTAATAGATGAACAAGGAACGAAGCCGTACAAGTATAATCATATGCAAGTGGAAAAGCTTCATGAAGGAAGCCCCCAAATGAATTGGGTATTCGAATTTATGCGTCACAAACAAAGTTTGGACAAGGAAATTTTTTACAAGCAACTTTTTTCCAAAAAAATATAATGCTTGGTTGAACCGAACACAAGTTAGAAATTAAAGGTTTGAGCATGAAAGCGACTTAGCTGGTTAATGTGTTCGGTATTGATGACGCGGTCCGAGCTTGATGCGGGGCAAGGTTCCATCCCCCAAGCTGGTCCCGAGGTGGCGGAGCGGAGAGCTCGACACGCTGAAGTGGAGACATAGCATGGTCAATGCAGACCGGCAGAGTGACGCCGAAGTCCTCGGATCATTTTCCTGTGCACAAAAAATAGTGCAAACCGGAGATAATAATAATAATGATAATAAAAAATGTTGCATAATAAATAATTTATGCAAAGTGAGGAATAGAAGAAATATGGCCTGGTGCCAAAGTCAATGTCGATGCAGGGCGTCGGTGTGATGTAGCAAAGGCGTGGCAAAACCTGAATTCACAGGTCGGTCCGAGCTCCGGATGCGGCGTTCGCCGGACTATGTACGGAAACTGATCGAACCACCACGCCTCCGTCTTTAATGCGGTCACCATTTGATAGACCTGGTTTATTTATTGTAGCAATCCGAAGGAAGGTGATTCCCAAAATTGGGACTCACTCCGCACACCCATTGCCTAATGGGCGATAAAACGAAGGCATGGCAATGCTGGTAAAGATTGACTCACCGAGGCAAAGCCCTCGGCCCAGCTAACGTGACGGAGCTGGTCGGCTAGTGACGCCGAAGTGTCTGGAGTAGGTTGATGAAGAGATGGTGAAGCCCCCGGTCCAGCCGAGATGTCGAAGCCTCGACGTCAGCCGATGAGTCCAAGTAGGTCGGCATGATGGACACCAGCTTGAAGAAGCAATAGTGCGGCCCTGTTGATGCAGGTCGTGACATGGTCGATGCCGGCTTGATGAAGCGACTGTGCGGCGATGCTGGTATGCCCGCTCCGTGTAATCCGTGGGGCGGCAATGTTGATGATGATTTATCCTTCGCGATGCCGGACTCTTGTTCGGCTTGCCGAGATGATGATCCCAAGAAGTTGAGCTCGGCTAAAGTGACGACGTGTCTAGCGCAGGTCGGCAGCCGTGGAGTAATATTGCCGGACTGGTTTGACACCAGCATGATGTTGAAGATCATGTTCAAAAGATCTTAAAGTTAGTGGGATGTGTTCGGGAACAAAACACAATACTCCATACAAAACTTCCTTCAAAAGGGATGTCCAAAATCCCGTTCATAAAAAAGATGAACTCGGGTCGGATTCGTTTTCGCGCAGAAAACAGATCCGAAAAGCGATGCACTAATCGGAAGGTTCCCGGAGTTTGGACGGTCAGATCGAGCTGAAATTTTGAGAGGTGGTAGATATAGGAATTCCGCAGCCGATCAACGGTTGGATCTTCCAAAGGACTTCCGAGCTAGAAGCTGGACACCACGCCCTAAACTCATCCAAATTCCCATCCATATTTGACAGGGCTCCGGTATATCGTGGATTGCCAGAGATTCCTCCATCGGAACTCGACGAAATTTTCCAGGGTTGTTATAGACTCAATTCCACACAATTCCACCAAAGCGATCGTCAAAGCGATACTCGAGGAGGTGGTGGCAGCAGATACGAGTTCGCTGTCCAAAAAAAAACAGCACGGTCGCTTGAGGGCAATGTTGACATTGAGCCCCCGAGCTCCATAGATGATTCCTCCGTGATCTTGATAGAGATCGGAGTTGATGTTTGATGAAGGCCCTCATATGAACATGGTGATCCGAACACGGGGCGCAATTCTTGGTCGAACCAAGGTGACCAGTCGAACTGGTGACGAAGACGCCGAAGTCGCAGTTGATCTGCAGGCGAGCCATCGATCCTTTTGTCGATCACACAGCGGAACTCTCAATGAAAGCACCAATGTCGATGTCAAAACCGGCGGATCTCGGGTAGGGGGTCCCGAACTGTGCGTATAGGATCGATGGTAACAGGAGGCAGAGGACACGATGTTTACCCAGGTTCGGGCCCTCTTGATTGAAGTAAAACCCTACGTCCTGCTTGATTGATATTGATGATATGAGTATTACAAGAGTTGATCTACCACGAGATCGTAGAGGCTAATCCCTAGAAGCTAGCCTATGGTATGATTGTTGTATATCATCTATCGACTAGCCTGGCCTCGGTTTATATAATGCACCAGAGGCCTAGGATAACAAGAGTCCTAGCCGAATACGCCGGTGGGGAGGAGTCCTTGTCTTGATCACTAAGTCTTGTAGAATCTTCCATGTATGCGGCAGCTGTCCGAACTGGCCCATGAGTATACGGCCATGGGGGTCCTCGGCCCAATCTAACAGATCGGGAGATGATGTGGTGAGTACCCCCTAGTCCAGGACACCGTCACACGTATCATCACGGAAGTGTATTTTTTTGTAGTGTTGACAACTAACAAACTATAATCTCAGTCATTGGAGCAATTGCAATTTATCATAACATAGGAAAGAGTCAACATATAAGAGCTTTTCAGCAAGTCCACATACTCAACTATCATATAGTCTTTCACAATTGTTGACACTCATGCAATAATTATGGGTATGGAGTTTTAATCGGACACAGAGCAAGATAGGGGCTTATAGTTTTGCCTCCCAATGTTTTACCTCAAGGGTAATGTCAACGGTAATAGTTCATGAAAACTCACATCAAATTAGCCATATATACCAGGATCTTTCCAACATACTATGCTTGCCAAAGGATAAAATGTAAAAAGGAAAGGTGAAGATCACCATGACTCTTATGCAGGGTAGGAGATAAAAGTAAAAGATAGGCCCTTCGCAGAGGGAAGCAGAGGTTGTCATGCGCTTTTATAGTTGTATTCACAAAATCTTAATATGAAAGAACGTCACTTTATATTGCCACTTGTAATATGGACCTTTATTATGCAGTCTGTCGCTTTTATTTCTTCCATATCACACGATCGTATAAAGCTTATTTCTCCCACACTAATAAGTCATACATATTTAGATTGAAATTTTTATTGCTTGCACCGATGACAACTTACTTGGAGGATCTTACTCAATCCATAGGTAGGTATAGTGGACTCTCATGGCAAAACTGGTCTATGGGTATTTGGAAGCACAAGTAGTATCTCTACTTGGTGCGATGAATTTCGCTAGCACGAGGGGTAAAGGCAAGCTCAACCATGTTGGAAGATCCATGATAATATAATTTATCTCAGATGTAAGAAAACATAACCCATTATGTTGTCTTCCTTGTCCAACGTCAACTCTTTTAACATGTCATATTTTAATGAGTGCTCACAATCATAAAATATGTCCAAGATAATATATCTATATGTGAAGACCTTTCTTTCTTTATTACTTCTTATTAATTGCAACGATGACCAAAACTATGTTTGCCAACTCTCAACAACTTTTATTCATCATACTTTTCTATGTGAGCTCATTACTCTCCACAAGACTCACATGATCTCTTTGTTTTCTTTTTATTTCTTTCTCTTTTCTTTTATTCACTTAAGATCATGGCAAAATAATCAAGCCCTTGACTCAACAGTAATATTTATTATATAGCTCACGGACTCGATTACATAGAAGAATTATAAAGCAAAACTCACGACTAGATCATACTAAGAACTTTTATTCTACTAGATCAAGATATTACCAAAAGGATCGAACTAAGAAAAACGGTAAAGGTAAAAGTGATGGTGATACGATACCGGGGCACTCCCCCAAGCTTGGTATTTGCCAAGGGGAGTGCCCATACCAGATACTCAATTCTTCTTTGTTGGTGGAGACGGTGGTGATTTTGTTGATGGTGTAGGTTTCTTCCTTAATTTACACTTGAGGACAGAATTTTGGTCCCTTAGGTCCTCGATCTCCTGCTCCGGGCTCAGTATCTTTTTGCATAGTTCCTGTTTGTTTTCCTGCAAGAGGCGAAAAGGGATAAACTCGATCTTAGGTTTCTTCACTCTATTAGGGAGGCTTGAATTTTTGAACTCCACATGATTGTCCTCAGGTTGAGGTAGTGGGACTTCATCTTCATCTGAGCTCGTCTCCTCCTTTCCCTTAGGTTCATAGTCCTCTTCTTCTTCCGTAGTCCAACCACAATGCTCCACATCCCCATAGACTTTAGGGTCTGCAAGGTAATCAGCCACATAGCTCTCCCCTTCCGAATGCTGGGACGACATGTTGCTCAAATCTGCAGTAGGACAGCTCGAAACAAAGAAAGGAGATTTTTGCGTGATACGGGAGTCAAAACCCCCGGCAGATTATATAATGAATATTTACCGACCAAAATACGTGTCGTGTACGAAAATGGAGTCCAGAGAGCACACGAGGTGCCCATGAGGTAGGGGGCGCGCCCAGGGGGGTAGGGCGCGCCCTCCACCCTCATGGAGCCCTCGTGTCCTTCCCGGAATGCTACTTATTTTTCTATTTTTCTAAATATTCCAAAACGGAGAAATATTGCCTTAAAAACTGTTTTGGAGTCGGTTTACTTACCGTACCACATACGTACTCCTTTTCGGAGTCTGAAACATTCTGTAAAGTGTCCCTTATGTATTCCTCCGAGGTTATGGTTTCAATAACATTGGTTTCAACATTTATGGGATTACCTGAGATATAATGTTTTATTCTCTGACCGTTCATGACCTTCGGATTTGTGCCTTCGAAGTTGTTGATATTTATGGCACCGGAACGATAGACCTCCTCAATAACGTAAGGACCTTCCCATTTAGAGAGAAGTTTTCCTGCAAAAAATCTTAAATGAGAGTTGTATAGCAATACATAATCACCTACATTAAACTCACACTTTTGTATTCTTTTGTCATGCCATCTTTTAACTTTTTCTTTAAACAACTTGGCATTTTCATAGGCTTGGGTTCTCCATTCATCGAGTGAGCTAATATCGAATAACATCTTCTCACCGGCAAGTTTGAAATCATAATTGAGTTCTTTAATAGGCCAATATGCCTTGTGTTCTAGTTCGAGAGGTAAGTGACATGCTTTTCCATAAACCATTTTATACTGAGAGACACCCATAGGATTTTTATATGCAATTCTATAGGCCCATAATGCATCATCAAGTTTCTTGGACCGATTTTTCTAGATCTATTAACAGCCTTTTGCAAAATTAATTTGAGCTCTCTATTACTCAATTCTACTTGACCACTAGACTGAGGATGATAAGTAGATGCAATTCTATGATTAACATTATATTTAGCAAGCATTTTACGAAAGCACCATGAATAAAATGTGAACCACCATCAGTCATTAAATATCTAGGGACTCCAAATCTTGGAAAAATAACTTCTTTAAGCATTTTAATAGAAGTGTTATGATCAGCACTACTAGTTGGAATAGCTTCTACCCACTTAGTAACGTAATCAACAGCAACTAAGATATGTGTATATCCATTAGAGGAAGGAAAGGGTCCCATATAGTCAAAGCCCCAAACATCAAATGGTTCAATAACGAGTGAGTAGTTCATAGGCATTTATTGATGTCTACTAATATTACCAATTCTTTGACATTCGTCACAAGATAAGACAAACTTACGGGCATCCCTGAAGAGAGTAGGCCAATAAAAACCAGATTGCAATACCTTATGTGTAGTTCTATCTCCAGCATGGTGTCCTCCATAAGCTTCGGAGTGACACTTGCGTAGGATCTGTTCTTGTTCATGCTCAGGTACACAACGTCTAATAACACCATCTACTCCTTTATAAAGATGTGGATCATCCTAAAAGTAATGCCTCAAATCATAGAAGAACTTTTTCTTTTGCTGGTATGTGAAACTAGGTGGTATAAACTTAGCAGCAATGTAATTAGCATAATCAGCATACCATGGAGCACTATGAGAAGCATTTATGACATTTAATTGCACATCAGGAAAGCTATCATCAATAGGTAGTGGGTCATCAAGCACATTTTCTAACCTAGACAAGTTGTCTGCAACGGGGTTCTCAGCTCCCTTTCTATCAACAATATGTAAGTCAAATTCTTGTAGCAAGAGAACCCATCTAATAAGTCTAGGTTTAGCATCTTTCTTTTCCATGAGATATTTAATAGCAGCATGATCAGTGTGAATAGTTACTTTAGAATCAACAATATAAGGTCTGAACTTATCACAAGCAAATACAGCTGCTAAGAATTCTTTTTCAGTAGTAGCATAATTTCTTTGAGCATTGTCTAGGGTTTTACTAGAATATTGAATAACATTTAATTTCTTATCAACTCTTTGTCCTAGAACAACACCTACAGCATAATCACTAGTATCACACATAATTTCAAAGGGTAAATTCAAATCAGGTAGTTGAACAATAGGTGCAGAGATTAATGCTTTCTTAAGTATTTCAAATACTTCTATGCAATCATCATAAAAAACAAATGGTATATCTTTTTGTAATAAATTAGTCAAAGGCCGAGAAATTATTGAGAAGTCCTTAATGAACCTCCTATAAAATCCGGCATGGCCAAGGAAACTTCTTATACCTTTAATGTCCTTGGGACATGGCATCTTTTCAATAGCATCAACCTTGGCTTTATCAACTTCAATACCTCTTTCAGAAACTTTGTGCCCCAAGACAATACCTTCATTAACCATAAAGTGGCACTTTTCCCAAGTCAAGAAAAGATTAATTTCTTCACATCTCTGCAAAACTCGATCAAGGTTGCTCAAGCAATCATCAAAAGAAGATCCATAGATGGAAAAATCATCCATGAAAACCTCACAATTCTTTTCACAAAAGTCAGAGAATATAGCCATAATGCATCTTTGAAAGGTAGCAGGTGCATTAAATAGACCAAAAGGCATACGTCTATAAGCAAAAGTACCAAAAGGGCATGTAAAAGTAGTCTCTGATTGATCTTTGGCTGACACAGGTATTTGAGAGAAACCAGAATAACCATCTAGAAAGCAAAAATGTGTATGTCTGGATAATCTTTCTAGCATTTGCTCGATAAAATGTAAGGGGTAATGATCCTTTTTAGTTGCCTTATTTAATTTGCGGAAATCAATTACCATCCTCTAACCTATAATTATTCTTTGAGGAATCAATTCATCTTTATCATTAGGAACAACAGTAATACCTCCCTTCTTAGGAACACAATGGACATGACTTACCCACTGACTATCAGCAACGGGATAGATTATACCTGCCTCGAGGAGCTTTATTATTTCCTTTCTTACCACTTCTTTTATTTTAGGATTCAGCCAGCGTTGATGATCACGAACTGGTTTAGCATCTTCTTCTAAATTAATTTTATGTTGACATAGAGTGGGACTAATGCCCTTAAGATCATCAAGAGTATACCCAATAGCAGCACGGTGCTTCTTTAGAGTTTTCAATAATCTCTCTTCCTCATGCTCTGAAAGGTTAGCACTAATAATAACAGGATATATCTTTTTCTCATCAAGATAAGCATATTTAAGAGTATCAGCTAACAGTTTAAGCTCAAACACTGAAAGTGCGTTATATCGACTAGAGGGGGGTGAATCACTAGTAGAAAACAGGGCTTTGGTCCAGGCCGGGTCAGCCCATTAGTCCCGGTTCAGTCCAGAACCAGGACCAATGGGGGCATTGGACCCGGTTCGTGAGCCCAGGGGGCCGGCCGGGCCACGTGGGCCATTGGTCCCGGTTCATCTGGACCTTTTGGTCCCGGTTAGTGGGACGAACCGAGACCAATGGGCCTCGCTCCTGGCCCACCACCATTGGTCCCGGTTGGTGGCTTGAACCGGGACCAAAGGCTCCCCTTTAGTCCCGGTTCATTCCACCAACCGGGACCAATGAGGTGCCTATATATACCCCCTCGCGTAAGAGCAGAGCACACTGCTCTGTTTTTTTCTAGCCGAGGGGGAGAGGGCTTGGTGGTGCTCTAGCTCACCTCCTATGCACACAAGGTGTTCGATGGAATGCCCGAGCCACACTACTTAAGTTTTCTCCTCTCCAAGCTCGACCTCCAAGCTCCATTTTCCACAATATTTGTCTAGGTTTAGCGGTCCGTCACGCCCCGTCCCCGTCTTCACCGCCGTCGATCACCCGCGCCGAGCTCATCGTCGGCACCACCATGGTGAGCCTCTTGTTCTTATCTTCTTTCTGAAAGGAAAACTATTCTTACTTGTATGTTTACATAGATACTTGTATTATTTTCTTACTTTTATTATTGCATCTTATATAGTGCGATGGTTTTGGTATCCGCCCCCGTCGGCCCTCGTCCTGTCTATGATTCGGATGTGGTATATATATTATATTTATAACTATTGGTTCATTTATTGTTTATGAAAATTATGCCGACCAACATGACATAGATTTTATTTATGTAGGATATATGTGAATTGGAAATGCCAACCGACCCTATAGTCGAGAGGTTAAATTTGGTTGAAGAAGAAAACAATTTGTTGAAGGAAAAAATAAAAAAAAATGAGGAGTAGAAGATGATATTGGAGTTGCATGTTGCGGATGTCGTCGATGATCACAAGATCAAGATGGATGCAATGCGCTTGAAGATTAGAAAGATTAGAAAATATGCCATTCATACCGAGGCTTGGTATCATTATGCCGTTGGATCACACTAGTAGAAAAAGGGTCAAACGTGAAGCACATTAGTGCTGGTTTGAATTTGAGCCGGCACTAATGTGTACATTAGTGCCGGTTCCAACGGCTAGCCGGGCCACTGTCATTAGTACCGGTTCATGCCACGAACCGGTACTAAAGTGAGTGGTGGCAGGATGTTGTCAGTCCAGGGCCCCTCCAGCACCTTTAGTACCGGGTCGTATCACGAACCGGTACTAAAGGTCGTCCTACATAGACCCTTCGTCCACCCGAGCTCACTCTGTTCTTCCCCTTTCCCCTCTCCTCTTTGTTCTTTCCCCTCTTCCTCTCAAGCTCATCACACATTTTGCCCAAGATTTGAAGGCCCCCATCCATTCAAATGATCACAAAGGTTAGCAACTCTTTCCTTTCATCTCTCATTGCTAGATTAGCTCGTGCAATGCTTTATATAGTGATTGATTTTTGAGTTTAGTAATTTGGGAGGAATTATATATATGTGCTAGTATTTGATTTATATGCAATTTGAGGTCAAAAATAACACTTAGTTTTGCATATGTAGGTGTGGTTTACTTAGTACCTTCTAAATCTCCGTCGTAACCACCGTCGATCGCTCGCAACGTCCCATCGCCGGCACCACCTTGTGGTGAGCCTCTTGTTCATGAAGTTTTATAAAAAAAATGATGTTTGTGTGATTTGGATATATAGTTACTCGTATAATTATCTTACCCATATGTTGTTTGTTATGCATAGTGCCATGGTTTTGATATCCGTCCCCGTCGGCCCTCATCCGGGTTATGATTCAGATGTGGTATATTCTCTTTTAAAACTATTCATTGCATTTGGTGTTTATGACAAATTATGCCCATCAAGTTGACATAGATATTTGTATGTAGGAGGTAGTTGAACCCGAAATTCCAACCGACCCTATTGTCGAGAGGTTAAATTTAGTTGAAAGAGAAAACGAGGATTTGAAGGAAAAATTGAAAAGAATTCAGGGGGACAAGATGGAATTGGAGTTGCATGTTGCCGATGTCGTCGATGATCACAAGATTAAGATGGAGAAAATGCGCTTGAAGATTAGAAAGATTAGAAAATATGCCATTCATAGTGAGGCTTGGTATCATTATGCTGTTGGATCAATTGTTACCTTAGTTGCGATCTTGATCGCATTTGTTGTAGCATTTAAATTCTTTAGCTAGAGAGTTATTTGTTTGTTGCATTGAAGTGTTGTATGCTCTTTATGTATGAACTTTATGTATTGTATTAATTTGATGTTTCCGGTGCTGTGTATTGAAGATGAGCCGGCAATGGATGTACGATGACCGATGCTCTCCCGAGTTCATTAATGGCGTGCGTACTTTTCTGCTTGCGGCTGAGGCAAACAAGCGAGCGGATGGTTTTATGCATTGTCCATGTGCTGGCTGTAAGAACGGTCGCAATTACTCTACGTCAAGAACCATTCACGTCCACCTGTTTGAGTCCGGTTTCATGCCCCACTATAATGTTTGGACCAAGCATGGAGAAAGAGGGGTTATGATGGAAGACAATGAAGAAGAAGAGGATGACGACAACTATCCTGGCCATGGGTTCCCTGAATATGATGATACAACAATGAGGGAAGAAGCTGAGCCGGTAATGCGGGAAGAAGCTGAGCCGGCAATGCGGGAAGAAGCTGAAGAAGAGGCATCGGATGAGCCCGTTGATGATCTAGGTCGGGCCATTGCCAATGCAAAGAGAAACTGCGCAAGTGATTTGGAGAAGAAGAAGTTGCAGCGCATGTTAGAGGATCACAAAAAATTATTGTACCTGAATTGCGAAGGTGACAAGAAAAAGCTGGGCTCCACACTGGAATTGCTGCAATGGAAGGCAAAGAATGGTGTATCTGACAAGGGATTTGGAAAGTTGCTGGTAATGATAAAGGATATGCTTCCAAAGGACAACGAATTGCCCGAGAGTACGTACCAAGCAAAGAAGGCTATCTGCCCTCTAGGGTTAGAGGTGCAGAACATACATGCATGCCCTAATGATTGCATCCTCTACCACCGTGAGTACGAGGATTTGAACGCTTGCCCGGTATGCGGTGCATTGCTCTATAAGGTCAGCCGCGATGACCCTGGTGATGTCGAGGGCGAGCACCCCAGGAAGAAGATTCCTGCCAAGGTGATGTGGTATGCTCCTATAATACCACGGTTGAAACATTTGTTCCAAAACAAAGAGCATGCCAAGGTGATGCGATGGCACAGAGAAGACCGTAAGAAAGACGGAGAGTTGAGAGTACCCGCTGACGGGTCACAGTGGAGAAAAATTGAAAGAAAGTACGGGAAGGAGTTTGTAGATGACACAAGGAACATAGGGTTTGGTCTAAGTGAAGATGGCACTAATCCTTTTGGGGAGCAGAGCAGCAACCATAGCACCTGGCATGTGACTCTATGTTTGTATAACCTTCCTCCTTGGTTGTGCATGAAGCGGAAGTTCATTATGATGCCAGTGCTCATCCAAGGCCCTAAGCAACCCGGCAACGACATTGATGTGTACCTAAGGCCATTAGTTGAAGAACTCTTACAACCGTGGAATGGAACAGGTGTACGTGCGTGGGATGAGCACATGGGGGAAGAATTTGACCTAAAGGCGTTGTTGTTCATGACAATCAATGATTGGCCTGCTCTCAGTAACCTTTCAGGACAGACAAACAAGGGATACCATGCATGCACGCACTGTTTGGACGATACCGATAGTATATATTTGGCTAATTGTAAGAAGAATGTGTACCTGGGACATCGTCGATTTCTTCCGAGCAGGCATCCCGTAAGAAAGAAAGGCAAGCATTTCTCCGGTGAGGCGGATCATTGGACGAAGCCTCACCACTGTACTGGTGCTGATGTACATGATATGTTCAAGGATTTGAATGTGGTCTTTGGAAAGGGTCCTGGTGGACAACCTGTTCCGAATGTCGCTGACAGACGCGCACCCATGTGGAAGAAGAAATCTATATTTTGGGAACTGCCCTATTGGAAAGACCTAGAGGTCCGCTCCGCAATCGACGTGATGCACATGACGAAGAATCTTTGTGTGACCCTGCTTGGCTTCTTGGGCATGTATGGGAAGACAAAAGATACACCTGAGGCACGGGAGGACCAGCAATGTATGCATGGAAAAGACGGCATACATTAGGGTCATGCAAGCTACGCTCTTACCAAAGAAGAGAAGGAAATCTTCTTTGAATGCCTGCTTAGTATTAAGGTACCGTCTGGCTTCTCGTCGAATATAAAGGGAATAATAAACATGGCAGAGAAAAAGTTCCAGAACCTAAAGTCTCATGACTGCCATGTGATTATGATGCAACTGCTTCCGGTTGCATTGAGGGGGCTTCTACCAGAAAACGTTCGATTAGCCATTGTGAAGCTATGTGCATTTCTCAATGCAATCTCTCAGAAGGTAATCGATCAAGAAATCATACCAAGGTTAGAGAATGATTTGTTGCAATGTCTTGTTAGTTTTGAGTTGGTGTTCCCACCATCCTTCTTCAACATCATGACGCACGTCCTAGTTCACCTATGCGAAGAGATTAACATTTTGGGTCCTGTATTTCTACACAATATGTTCCCCTTTGAGAGGTTCATGGGAGTCTTAAAGAAATATGTTCATAACCGTGCTAGGCCAGAAGGAAGCATCTCCAAGGGCGATGAAAATGAGGAGGTCATTGAGTTTTGTATTGACTTTATTCCTGACCATAAGCCGATTGGTGTTCCTGAATCGCGACATAAGGGCAGACTGGATGGAAAAGGCACGCTAGGAGGGGAACAAATAATATGTATGGACGGACATTCTCTCACTGAAGCACACTACACAGTTCTACAGAATTCCGACTTGGTGGCTCCGTATATGGATGAACACAAGAATTTGCTACGCTCCAAACACCCGGAGCGGTCTGATGACTGGATTACACGTGAACAAACCAGGAGTTTCGCCAGCTGGTTGCAGACACGTACCATGCATGACACCTCTATTGAAGATGACCTGTACTTGCTGTCCCAGTTACCATCTTCGAATATAATGACTTTCAAAGGGTACGAGATAAATGGTAATACATTTTACACGATCGCCCAAGATAAGAAGAGCACCAACCAAAACAGTGGTGTCCGCTTTGATGCAGAAACTAAGACAGGAAAGGAAACATATTATGGTTATATACATGACATATGGGAACTTAACTATCGACGTGGTTTGAAGGTCCCTTTGTTTCGGTGCAAATGGGTCAATATGACACGAGGCGGGGTAACGGAAGACCCGTAGTACGGAATGGCAACAGTGGATCTCAACAATCTAGCGTATGCAGACGAACCATTCGCCCTAGCCAATGATGTGGCACAGGTTTTCTATGTGAAGGACATGTCTACCAAGCCAAGAAAAAGAAAAGATAAGGAAGCGAATGCATCGTACGATGAGCCAAAGCGGCACATAGTTCTTTCTGGGAAGAGAAACATCGTGGGAGTGGATGACAAGACAGACATGTCAGGAGATTATGAAAAGTTTGATGAAATTGCTCCATTCATAGTGAATATTGACCCGAGCCTCCCGTTAAATGATGAAGATTTTCCATGGTTACGGCGCAAAGGGACACACGCGAAGAAAAAGTTTCACACCCAAAGATCTGGGATGTGATCGGCTTCACTATCATCACTTTCTTCTGTGTTTCACACCCAGGAGGGAATCTCTTAATAGTTAGGGTAGTTATGTGTTTTGGCATTTGAAACGCGAAGAAATTTTATGTGCAAACAAATTCTTTCATGCCTTTACTGATTTTTTTAAGCTAAATGACCCTGAAATTGAAAAGCATTTCAAATGAACTCAGAAAAGGTTGAAAGTTGGTATGGTATCATAATTTCACCCACATAGCATGTGCAAAAAAGTAGAGAGGGTTACCGCAAAAACTGGATGCACTTCATGTACTAAATGGACAATCTCTTTCGAAGTATCAGGGTTTCAGACGAAAACTCATCCGTTACAAAAGGCATTTAATTTTTCAAATAACCTAAGCATTACCAAATTGAATATAATGATAAAACACACTAATATTAAGCATAAGAAAAAAGAATCACTGAAAAATCTATTCTCAAAGTTAAGTTATTCACAAACTAGTGATTCACACAAATTTCAAATAAATCAAAATTTAAACTATTCAAATTTGTAAACTACCGGTACTAACATAAAGTTTGTAAGTTTTTTGTACCTAAAGCAAAAATATTCGAAAAGAAACTCTAAATACAGCAAAAAAACAACTCAAACAAAAATAAATAAAGCAAAAAAAAGAAAAAAAGCCCACCTACTGCGCCACAGCGGCCTGCATACGACTAGAAACCCAACCTATTGTTGGGCCAGGATGCAGGCCCGCAAAGGCCCAGTAGGCCCACAGGGCAGCACAGAACATTTAGGCCCAGTAGGCCTGCTTTGGATAGGAGCTCGAGGGAGCTACCGCACTGGGGCTTATAAACCAGTGCGGACGCCCCTCGGCTAGCGAGGTGGGACTAAACATTTCGCACCGCACCTGCGCCAGCGCACCCCCTTTAGCGCCGGGTGGTAGCACCAACCGGTACTAAAGGGGGGGCCTTTAGTACCGGTTGGAGCTACCACCCGACACTAAAGGGGGTGCAGTTCCCGCCGCTTGGCCTGGCTAAAACAGGCCTTTAGTACAGGTTGGTGGCTCCAACCGGTACTAAAGGTCCATCCTATATAACTAAACACTTCAAAAATTTCAGTTTCTCCTCTGCTTCTTCTCCTCTACCCCGTCGCCTGCCGCCCCCGTCTCCATAACCCTTGTCGCCGCCCCCGTCCCCGTTGTCGCTGCCACGTAGTCCCCATCCCCGTCGTCCCCGTCGTCAGCGCAGCGCCGTCCCGGCCCGTCCTGCGTCGTCTCCGTCCCCGTCATCGCCGCCCCATCCCCGTTGTCTCCGCCCCGGCCCGTCCCCGTCGTCGCCGCCCCGTCGTTGCCATCCCCGTTGTCGCCGCGCCCGCCGCCGTCCCCGTCGCCGCCCCCCATCGCCTCTCGCCTTGCCGGTGAGCACACACAAACACACACACACACATAGCATTGTTAGAAATTTTTCTTTTTTTAGTTATAGAAATAGTTAGTTATATAGCATTGTTAGAAATGTTAGAATTGTTAGAAATTTTTCTATTTTTTAGTTATAGAAATAGTTAGAATTGTTAGAAATTTTTCTATTTTTTAGTTATAGAAATAGTTATAAAAAAGTTAGAATTTTTTCTTTTTTTAGTTATAGAAATATTAGAAATGTTATAAAAATGTTAGTTATATATATAGAAATGTTATAATTTTTTTTCTTCTGTTTTTTAGTGATAGAAATATTAGAAATGTTATAGAAATGTAGTTATATAGCATTGTTAGAAATGTTATAGGAATGTTAGTTATATAGAAATGTTAGAAACTTTAGTTATCAAAATCCAATCATTAAAAAAATGTTACTGTTTGCAGGCATATAGCTAGTATTTGTTCTCGACGATGCCCGGCCCGCATCCTCGTCGTCGACCCATCCGCGACGACGTCCGCCTGACCCATGTCCGGGAGTGGGCTCCGCCGGGCTGGCACTGGGAGATGCTGCCTGGAGGGGCGCGCCGCTTGATGAGGAACCTGGCCCCGGGTCCCATCGTCGACCCTGATCTTGTTTTGTGGCGTTCGCGTGGGCCAGTGTCGGTGCGGAGGGAGCCAGCCCCGCCGGAGGTGGTACGTCGCCGTATCTGGGAGGAGGACGAGCACGTCCATTGCTACATGATTGCGTTAGAGGGCGGCAGGTTCTCCAATACCTGGCAGCTTCTTCAGGGATCTCACTTCAGCTATGATCCTATGAGGGTTACTTCTCTTTGGGTGTCCACCTCCCGTGCCACATGAACCGCGAGTGTCCTAGATTCTTCTGTAGTATTTGATTTTTATTAGCTACCTAGCCAGTGATGTACTCGATATATAATATTCGAGACGATGTATTCGAGATTATATATTATTTGAGACGATGTATTCGAGATTATATCTATTATTCGAGACTATGTATTCGAGATTATATCTATTATTCGAGACAATGTATTCGAGATTATATCTATTATTCGAGACAACGTATTCGAGATTATATTCGATGATGCTTATTATGTACTATGATTGATTCAGTTTTTCCTTATTAATTGGTTGCATCCATGCATTGTAATTTGAATATATTTCTTTTGGATTAGTTAAACAAAACCTATGGCGGACAATACCGGCAGAGAGGGAGAAGAGGCCCTGTTCAATATCATACGCAATCCTCGCGGGCCAGATGATGATCGGAATGAAGAAGATTATGACGACTCCGAATATCTAATCAACACCGGGGAGGGTGATATGATATTCGATCACGACGACCGAATTGATGAAGTCGTGAACTATGAACATGACGAAGAAAATGTTGATCTTGAAACAACAAAGACCGGCAAGGTATATATATTGATATAAGCAGGCATCTGGTGATCATCACATGCTTTATATGACTTGAAGATATATTAACGAATCGATCTTTCTTCTTTCAGCCATTCAGATCGAGCAAATCTTCAGGCAACAGGATGAAACAAGGCCCGAACAAAAAGTTGAAGGAGGGCGTAAAGTACAATATCGAGGCAATCAGACCTAATGGCGAACCATTCGCGCCTAAGAAGATTGCGGACAAGTTCGTTCGTCAGTGCGGAGTTCTTGTGAAGGACCAACTCCCGATCTCCCTTCAAGAATGGAGAGAGCCATCAAAGCCACGTCCAGGAGTTACTTTTGTCGACGATAGACAAAAAAGTTGCTTTGGGAAACGCTCATGGAACATTTCACCCTACCAGATCATTTCACAGATGCAGAGGTGGAGAAAGTCAAGGACGCTGCTCTTAGGAAGATGGCGGTTGCATTCAAGAACCATAAGATTCGTGAATGGGCCAAGTACGTCAACGGAGGAAGGAAGACTCCAGTATTTGAGGGAACACTAGAGAACCAAAGTGCTCATTGGGATGATTTCATGAAATTCAAGGATTCGGAATTATCTAAGGAACGGTCGAGAATAAACAAGGCCAATGCCGCAAAAAAGGATAAGTTCCATAAGCTGGGGCCAGGTGGCTATGCGGTGGGTTTGCCTAAGTGGGATAAGTCTGAGAAAGAGATGCTGGATGTAGGTGTCACTCCAGAAACATAGCGCTGGCCCCCAGGTGCAGGACTTGGTTCTATGCGCATGGGGGGGAGTTGGACCCGAAGACAGGCAAAGTTTCCAAGAAGGCATGTCTGGACGAAGCCGAAGATAAGCTACTTGTTGCAATAGAAGAGGCTTGATCCGGGTTGTTTGAGCCCAACAGAGAGAACGACGAGCTTACGCGTGCCCTAGGAAATCCTGAACACCCGGGAAGAACACGAGGCATGGGCGCTATTCCGTGGTATGAGGGGTTTTTGGACTGGAACGCCGACTACAGAACCCGTGCGAGAAAGAAGATTGCGGAGGAGAAGTATAGGAAGATGGAGGAGGAGCAGAGGAAGCTAGACTATGAACGCCTTCAAGGCCTAGAATCAGCGCACGCGGACTTGGCAATCAAATTCCAGCGGCAGCAGGAGCAGATCGACTCACTTAGCTAGGAAAGGGGGTCTCAGCAGCTAGCGGATGATCCACCGATGGATAGCACCATCCCATCCATGCCGAGAAGCAGCGTAGGTTCCTCCCCGGGCGACGCATTGCTGGATAGCTACCCAGTGGATGACATCATGGAGAACACTAACTGCGAGCTACACTTCAAAATGAAGAACATATCCATGAAGGTGGCGGACGCCCTTGCTTTTACAAATCCCCCCGAGGCAACCTTCCATTGCAACCCGATTCCAGCGGGCTATGCTCGTGTCTTGGTTGATGAGGTGGTGGACCAATATTTGGGGCTAGAGCTTGACATTCCTAGAGGTGACGATGAGCACACACTAGGATAGGCCAACCATCGTATCATCCTATGGAGAAAGGATTGCATCATCTTTCGAATGCCACCGACACCGCGTCATCCGACTCCTCGTCACAGTCCGCCACCGAGTCAGCAGACTCCCGCTCCTCCAAGTCCACCAACGCGTCAGGCCACTCCTCCTCCATGTCCGGCACA
This sequence comes from Triticum dicoccoides, assembly GCF_002162155.2. Lineage (NCBI taxonomy): Eukaryota > Viridiplantae > Streptophyta > Magnoliopsida > Poales > Poaceae > Triticum > Triticum dicoccoides. The sequence continues at coordinate 594,891,728 of NC_041388.1, read as the reverse complement.
GCTTCAGGCCACTCCTCCTCCAAGTCTGGCAAAGCGTCAGGCCACTCCTCCTCCATGTCCAGCACAGCTTCAGGCCACTCCTCCTCCAAGTCCGGCACAGCTTCAGGCCACTCCTCTGTCACATCCCTAGTCTGGTATGACTTAGACTAGCTAGCCATTTGTGCATCATATTTAATTTCATTTAAATTTGAAATGAGGATTGGTGGAACCCTCAGAATCATTTTTGAAAATGACCCAAATAAAAATTTCTCCAAAAGGGTCCAAGAAAATGCTCATGATGCCCTCTGAAAATATTGGACAGAGATAAAAAATCAAAACAATATTTTAGGGGCTCATGGATATTTATTTTGGCCATTTGGATTAATTCGATAAATATTTGCATTGGAAATATATTAGTTATATATATTAATATATGTCCAAAAATTATGCCATTTATAAAGGAGCTCTGGAATAATATATCTAGCTCCTGCAAAAATTGGTATAAGGTAATTAAATGATTTAATATTTTAATTAAGTCAAAACAAATGTCAGAAAAATAGAAAATAGAAATAAAAAGAAGGAGGGGCTTACCTGGGGCTCCCCCCTGTGCAGCCCAGCCGCAGCAGGCCGGCCCAGCCAGCAGGCGGCCCAGCCCACCTGGCCCCCCTCCTCTGTCGTCTTCCTCCCCGACAGGGGAACAGAGCGTGCCCGGCGCGCGCGCGCGCCACCGCGCCACGCCACCTCCCTCCCTGCCTGCCTGGTGCCCTTCTCGTCGCCCTCGATGCCCCGGACGACGCCACGCAGCCACCCCGACCCCCTCGCACTCTCCCTCGCCCTCACTCCCTTCCCCTGCTCTCTCTCCCTCTCACCCGAAGCACTGCCGCCGCCGCAGCTCACCAACGACGCGCTCCCCGCCGTTCCCTCGCCCCTCCGCAGAGTCCCCGAGCTCCGCCGCGACCCCCTCTCCCTCCTCACCGAGCAAGCAACCCGGGGAAGCCCCGCTTCATCGCAATCGCCGTCGTCTTCAAGCTCCGGCCGACGAGATCGTCGTCGTCGCTCCGGCTGCCCCAAGCCTTCCCCGAGCTCGCCGACGACGCCGTTGGATCCGCGGTGAGCTCCTACACCGTTCCCCTCTCTTCTCCCCCTCGTTTCCGCGTTGTAGCGCCGCTCCCCACCACGGCCGAAGCCTCTCGTCGCCGTCCATGTCGCCGTCGCCGTCTCGGCCCGCCTCCGCCCAAACCAAGCATCCCTTCGCGCTCCTGGTGCCACGAGGGTGCCGCCGGGCCCCTCAGGTGGCCTCCCCGTGCCCCGCAGCCCGATCCCGCTCGCGCCCGAACTCCGGCCGCCGCCGCGAGCTTTGCTCCGGCGAGCTCCGGCGAGCTCCGGCCTTCCCCGCTCCTCCCACCTGTCCCACCAGATGCGCGAGAGCCCGGGCTACGCCCCGGTGCTCTCAGACGCCGTCCCCGTGGCCTGTGGCGCGGACTCCGCCGCGTCCAGAGGTCGCCGGCGGCGAGCCCCGTCGCCTGAGCCCTGCCATGTGGGCCCGGCCCATCGGGTGATTAGCTTAGTGCTAATCACCGTTAACTAACCCCCCCTGACACTGACAGTGGGCCCCGGTGCCCCCTAACCTTTTAATTAAACTAAATTAACCCCTGTTTAACCCCCCTGTCACTGACGTGTGGGTCCCACACGTCAGGTTTGACCCGGACCAGCCTAGTTGACCGCTGACGTCGTGCTGACGTCATGCTGACGCAATTATATATTTTCTGGAATTAAAATAATTCAGAAATTCCAGAAAATGATTTAAACTTCAAAAATTCATAGAAATTCAACCGTAGCTCAGATTAAAATAATTTATATATGAAAAATTATCAGAAAAATGCAACCTTTCCATCTGTACTAGTTTCATGCATGAAAAACCAACTTATACATGCTGAATATGGGAAAACACATTATGGCATATATAAGAGACTTAATTTAGAAATGCATTTGAACCTTTGGTTCAAATGGACTTCAAACCAATTGAACACTAGTTGCATTAGCTCAACAGCATCACATCTACATGCCATGTTCATGCATCATATTGTTGCATATGATTGTGTATTGATTGCCGGCACCGTTCCTTCTCGATAGGTCCTACTCCGGAGACGTTCCAGAGTACCTGTCTGTGAAGCAGTGCCTCCCTTGTTGACTTACCAGGCAAGCAAACCCCCTTGTTCATTTCGATAAAACCCTACTCTCTCGCTCCTGCTCTCAGTTATTGCATTAGGACAACAACGATTCATCTGCTACTTTGTGCTGCGGTAGTTGAACCCATTCCTCTGCATGACCTGTCATTGCCACGGTAAATAGTTGAAACCCACTAGCATGTGTAGGAGTTGATTGAAGCCACTGATGTGTTCCTACCATGCTATGCCTGCTATTGCTTAGAGTTGTGTCAGGTCTGATTCATTGGGAATGAATTGGAGTGTCACGATATGTTCTGATGCTGAGAGTTAAGAGTGTGAACACGATTTGGTAAAGGTAGCGGTGAGAGGCCATGTAGGAGTACATGGTGGGTTGTCTCACTGGAACCGTCCTTAAGCCCTGAGTTCTGTGTATGCTGTCCAATGACCCGATACTACCACACATTGGGCTCCGGGCGCTCCAAGCCCTCTCGACTTATTAACCAACTTGATCTCTGTCCAGGAGTCGCAACTAGTTTCTGGTGTTTGTAGGTAGTGCTATTTTTCTACCAAGTGGCACCCGGCAGGGTGGGCTTGGGACAGACTAGGCACAAGTGGCCTGGTGTACCGAGTGGCACCCGGATGGTGGGCTCGGGAACCCTGTACACATCGTTTGGGGCCGTAAGCGACACCCCGGCCGGATCTCCTTGCGGATGGAACCCGAATAGGCGATAAACCTGGACTAGAGTCTTGTGTGGTTAGTCAGGTCGTGGCCGACACCCTCGCCAGGCTTCCGCTTGAAGGTTGCCGAGATACATGACGTGTACATGGCGGTAAGTGGCGAGAGCGTGTGTGAAGAAGTACACCCCTGCAGGGTTAACATGATCTATTCGAATAGC